>NW_025931421.1:0-180119 GCF_000764305.2 Hyalella azteca
CTATTCTGCTCTTGTTCCTTGATGATGAACCCCTCAACAACTATACAACGCAGGTGAGATTTTTTATTTTAAGCTTGTGTATTGTTTAATTTTGTAACTATTCTGCTCTTGTTCCTTGATGATGAACCGCTCAAGAACTACACAACGCAGGTGAAATTTTATTATATTTTAAACTTGCGTATAGTCTAATTTTGTAACTTATCTGCTCTGGTTCCTTGACAACGAGTCACTCAAGAACTACACAACGCAGGTGAGATTTTATTTTATTTTAAATCGTGTATATTGTTTAATTCTGTAACTAATCTGCTCTGGTTCCTTGATGATGAGCCGCTCAAGAACTACCCAACGCAGGTGAGATAATTTAAATTAAAAGATAAAATTCTAATGAAAGTAAGTGGATCGAGGAAACACATTCAAATCGCACTTAATTTGCTGATGCAAGTAATACATTTGCTCGTCGTACGTAGTGTCTCAACGCAACAAAAAATATTTAAACTCTACGTTAGTACTCATTTCAACAGTCAAGTCCGTAGATGAATTATTCAGGAACACATCTACGGAGTTACTGTAGGCGGTAAGAAAAGTTTACTAATGAGCATCAATAACCAGACAGACAGATTCATGCGCTTCTGGGGAATTTTACTCCATAAACTTTTTGCTCTGATTATCATAACTTTCAGTGCACAAAACTTTCTGTACTACAAGCATTGAGTCTTTTATTGGCTCTCGATGGCCAAATACTACACACATACTTTACAATGTTAGCGTATTGTGAGTATCACAATTTAATTCAATATGTTGGATCATATATCGGAGAATTTTATTGTGGGATAATCACAACTGTGTCTTCGAGAAACTTTATTCTTTTTGAAACACTTTAGACTCTGTTATATTATTCCTAGAGCAAAATATTAGAGTTTTTGAGTGCATATGTGATATTTTTCTAAGTTATTACATTTTCTTTCTGATATTTTATCCTAACTTAAGGTGCACTTTTTATTTCAAATATTATCAATTCAATATATATTAATCAATAACTGGCTAATATGTGGAGTGTTGGAAGCCAACGCCTGGCTGATTCACTTAATTTTTTACCAAGATTTAGTGCTGAAGACAGGCGGGCGCTCATTCATTATGAACGATTTTTTCATTAATCTTCTCAAATCGACGTCAAACGCTCACTATTTGTGAAGCAATAAATAAGTTAAAATATTAATTATCATCAAACTTTCATCATTATCGGTCATTCAACTGTCACTGAAAGCCCTGTGTTAAAGCTTCACTTTATTTCTATTGGACTTCACCTGGGCTCAAAGTTTTCTCGTAAGAAGACAATGAGCCTTCAGAATACCCAACTTATTTTACACGTTCGATGAAGCAGCAAACATTGAAGCAGTAAAAGTTCGTGAGTGAAGCACACCCGTGAACTGCTGGTTTACTATACGTAGGTAGTAGGAGTTGTATTAATCAGCAACCGTTACACTGCCAAATAATTAATTTAATAGTTATGATTTCCTATTAATTAAATGATATACTAGCCAAGTATATTAGGCGCGGATGAAAATAGTCGCATTTGTCCGTTGAGCCAAACTCGATTAGCCTGTGACTTAGGTGAAGGGGAGAAATAGCAGACATTTTCTAGGTTTTTAGATCCTTGGTGGCATTCAAAAATTTTTTTAAACGAATTTCATATTTACAAATGAGAACAGTCGAAATTTTCCCCCATGTCAGTTGAAGTGATGCAAGCAATGAGTCCGCAATTTGATGATGTAAATGGATTTTTATTCCTGCGAATGCATTTCTAAAATTGTCAGTAATGATGGAGATAGCAGGTAAATTTGTGTCTCCAATGTTTACGACGAATATAATGGTCATAATTGTTATATGATTGCCGCAGTCGAAATAGTGTGAATAATTGAAGGTGAAGTCACTTTTTATTTGCTTATATTTTATGTTTATTACAATTAAAATTTTTTACTCTGATGCAGAACGTATTTGATTAGTAGCATGAGGTACAATTTTTAAATTTTTATACATATCGAAGTTCATTTAACGGAAAATTCTTATATCTCATTTGTACGCAGCAGGATAGTCAACTAATTTACATGATAAAGTTGGAATTAGTGAACAAAAATTTTTCACCAACTGGTAAACCTACTGACAACATCCTACGGTCATGTGTGCTTTGACTTTCGTTATTGACTTAAAAAATTATGTCGGTTTTACAGTATAACTAAAATTACGAGCAAAATCACGAATGTTGGAAATTTTTGCTTTTCATCGCTAAATCTGTTTTTCAGCTGCTGGGTTAGTTTTTTCAAAAATTTATTTATTTCTTTAAATTTTAGACAAATTTATGTGATTCTATCGAATACGTGCAGTATATTAACTAATTTATAATCTGATAACATAAAATTTGCAGTAAACTTCTTATATTTAGTTATAATGTTAATTGGTTTAGTATATTTATTGCTGTAACACTTTAATTGTGTTTAATAATTAGAAATGTTTAGGTAACTTTACGTGGGATAATCCAAGTTTGGGGATAAAACAAATTCAATATTATATATTACTTGATATTATTATTTAAGGCTATCATTTATTCAAACTTGTGGGAAGTGGCGTCTGCAATAATTATAATACAATTCACTGTCGTGCTTTTTAATTCGTAATACGGAAACTAGTTATTATGCTAGTTTCAACAGCTTTAATATTACTATTCGATATTATTTTCATTTCTATTGCTTTACTATATTCTATTGTCTCTCCATCTTTCTATAGTGTCACTCTGCAGTCCTGCGCTTTGGAAGCTTGACGACTTCCTATAATCTTGTTTTACAGTAGTTACAAAAATAAATTCAGATGCTTCTTCTGTACAGATTTTGATGATGGTATAAAATATAAGTTGACTTTATGCATTACATTTGTTCGCGTAGATTTCAGAATGTTGTACAATAGCAAGCTGAACAATATGTTAGCTTCCAAACAAAGTTGACATGTGTACTAACGCGTAACAAGATGTTGTGGAGACGACTCATGCTCATGATTAGGTGCAAGTGTACAGAAAAGCTATCAGAAGGAATGCTCTATGATTTACTTAGTCTACGAGAAGAAAAGTATCTTAGTGAAAACATTCGTGTCACAAGTCGAGGGAAGAACAGCGTTCGGGACCAACAACACACAAAATAAACAATAAAGAATTAATTATGATAATTCTTGATCTCTTTCTTACGAACAAATATATTTATCATCCTATATTTACATGAATGAGACGAACGATCGATGAAAGTTATAAATTAAAGAGAATGGATTGTTTCTACACAAAACGACAGATCAGAATTCCTGTGTTTGGAGCATCTCTATAGCAACAATATGTACAGCAAACCATAACACCGTGGTGAGGCAGAAGAAGACGGAAAACTCGAATAATAATATTAGTTACAGCTAACTATATTCCCCTCTCACAACAAAATAATATCGGCCTGCCAGTGGGTAACATATGCTTTACTTCTGCAAGGCCGCTACAGATCTCGGGTAAGGCTTATATATGTCATGACCTTTTCCATTCATTCGCACCAAATTCCCGTCTCTCTTTTACAAACAAAACATACGTAATTTGCAATATCATCTTGTGATTATCGATGAAAAATGGCAAACCATTCAAGTACTGAATACCGGTTAAAATTAATTGAAACTAGCAGGTGGAAAAAGTGAATTTAACCTTATAAGTTATTGAAGAATCGTGTATCTTCTTCCACAGAGTTTTTTCGGGATAAAAAACAATGTGTCATGAAACATAACGAATAAAAAAATTTTAATGGTTCACCAGTCATTAATAGATGGACTACCTACATGCTCACGGATAGATCTCTGACACAAGTCACACTGGTTCAATTATCAGTCAATCCTTTAATTACAAGTGATCACTTAGACAATCTATTCCTCTAATTTCAGGTCATACGACGTGTAAACAATACGTTTAAGATAAAAGACGTCTGATTTCAGACGGACAGTCGTAAACTTCAAGGAAGCGACAACAAACTTGCAATAATAAAGCGGTGGGTCGAATCTAGGACTGCAGAATCAGCCCTAGAAGAGTGAGAAGTAAACTACAGCGTAGAAGTGGAAACAGTAGTAGGAGACACTGAGACCAAGATGCGTGGTAGATGTAACAGGGATGCATGATTTATTTCTAACCTCTTGCAAAATAATGAAATAACGCTATCGATTTATGCACCGAAATGTAGTGTTTTATAAGTAATCAGATATCCGGTTCTTGTTGGAAGTAGCGGACGTCTTCCATTCACCTGAAAACCTGAGAGGCGGCGGATTGGTTTTGAAATGAAGTGCTGATTTTGGCGGGCCGGTCAGAGTGTACGGAAACAAAAACTGTCCTCGTATGAATATTTCGAGTTTCAGTTCAAAATTATCATTGGAGAGAATAGATCGATCATAAAGTAATTGTTACAGTCTAATTCTCGGATGAAATGTTGTAGGGAGCACTTCTCCGACATTTTCCGAGAGTATCTTTATTTTATTGTTACCATGATGCAATAAATTGAAAGGCCTCACGATCTATTGGTGTTGTTTTCTCTCCAGTAAAAACAGTTGTCGCAGTTACAAGTCACCTGAGTCAACCAGAACTCATTAGCATAATAGATTCATAAACGAAAAAATGCTTGAATGAACAAAATATTAGAGATCACACATCTAGGGAATTAAACCTATCTCGGTAGACAGCGCTGTCTAATATATTTCAATTACTAGAACACTGTAATTAAGAGGCCTGGACTTGCTACGGCATGCGCGTCAAAAGTGAATTCGGGCCATGACCAAATTTTTCGCCAGAGTGGAATTCAAGGTCACGAAGCAGCGCCAGCGCTCTGACGAGCGTCAACATTTCCCAGCAGTTTGCCAGGAATAATATGCTCGGAGCCTTGCTTAGCTCTGAAATGTGCGCTATGCAATGCCAGATACTAAAATGTGTCTAGAAAGCGACACAAGCCAACGCACGCAGAGGGGGTTGGGTGGGATGCGGTTCTGCAGAAGCTGACACATCGTTTTGCTGCGCTACAACTTTCTGCATGCGGATAGCAGCAGCGCTGGAGAGACGCGCTCTCCAGTCGACCGGCTCGAGCTGACCCACTTAGCATGTAGGGCGCTCTCGCCCCCTCCCTTGACTCACTCTCTCCCTCTGCGCAGCCCCGCAACTCATGGCAGCCATCCTGCCCTAAGCCAATACCCTCGGGCACTGCTGTGTTACAAAGTGGCATTGCACTGCGACAGACTTTTAAGCGAATAGTAAACTTCTTCTACGAGTGGCTAATCAATTATTATGGATGAAACACAATAATGAAAGAAGAATAAATAATTTATGTGTACAAGCATAACTTCAGGTCCTTCTCCATTGTGACACTGATCAAAAAGGTATCGAAAATTCACCTGAAAATATACACGGAAATATTCCCCGTGAGCCTAATAAACCTTTGAAATTGTATGTGATGCTGACACCCTTTAACAGATTTTTCATTACTTTTTCCGTTGTAAAACAGTTGCGTTTGATTAATGTAACCACGGCCAAATCTAAATTTCCCCAAACCGATTGTAATCTGATAGTTCGTTGCAGCTGCTGATACGAATTTTCAATCGTTAATTTCATTACATAGTCGAGCAATAATGATCTTTCTGAAATAATGAATGTGATTTTGTTTTCCACAATTCTAGTGGGCCCTGAAGCTCATGTAATAGTTTGTGATAAGGGCTAGACAGTAAATCAAATAAATTTAGTTCACAATAAGTTTTACTTTAACTCCTGGCTATTTGTAGAATTATATGCCGTTCTTTTATGAGCTATTCGTACCGCCCCAACATATATGTTTGTCAAAATTGTAGGCGAAATTTCGACACTCATCTTTCAATGTCCACCGAGAATAATCAACAGCAAACTCAAGTAATCTGCAACAGTAATACCCACAACGAGCAATCGATTTCGAAGATAGGAAATAAATAAATAAATAGATAAATATCTCTGGTTCTATCTGGAGTCCTTTTAAATTTCGTCAGGCATTTCATTATGGTACATCGTTTGCCAAGGACTCTGTACTTCCAGTCAATCTCTTGCTCCTCTTTTATGTATTTGATAATGCTTCAACAGATGTGCCTTTTGGCGGAAGGCTTTGTTGCAAGTCTCACATCTGAAAGGTTTCTCTCCTGTGTGCGTGCGGAGATGAACTTTGATATTGGATTTGTTGAGGAAGCCTCTGTTGCAGACGGTGCAGTGATGAACAGGTTTGTCCTTCGTCCCTTCGGTTCGTATTGCTAACTTTGTACTTTTGTTCAGCCGACTGCGATTTTTTCCTTTAAAATCTCCATAATCGTAACCTAATTGTGTTGAAGATAAATCCGAGTCTGGCGATCCTAGCTGAGTTTGCTCCATGTATCGAGGATCGAACTTGGTCACTAAAATATCATCCGTTGTAGTGACAGTATAGCTCGTCACGTCAGTCGAATGAGGAGTCGAATCCTTGCAGGGGTATGAACCGTATCGACTGAACATTGGATCAGTTTTCAACAAACTTGGGCTCAAACTGTTCAACGAATCTTTCTGAGGTTGAGTTAATTTGTTGTATAATATAGGCTGCGCCTTTTGATAGCTGTCTTCAGACATTGTTATTCCCTGGAGATAGGAATTGGTGTTGCTGTTGTTTACAGTCCCAGCTGCCAATAAGGCTTGAAGTGGGGTGTGGATTGGTTGTTGGTGCATGTGCTGGTGGATGTGGTGGTGGTGATGGGTGGAGTAATCGAGAGTTGTGTGCAATGAAGACGTTGTTGAAGGTTGGTTTTGTGAATCCAGTGAAGACAAGTCAGAATTTGGGGAAAGCCCTGAGTTGGTGACATTATCAGTCATATCTGATTTGTTCATGTCCAGCATCAGCCAATCGTCGATGGTGAGCGAGGGTTCAGGTAAGGACGGCTCAATTTGATCACTGAAAGCTATAGGCTGAGTTGGATGGCTGGTGTCAGTGTTAGCACAACCGATCATCGAAGCCAAATCATCGATGTCGTCAGCTCCAACGAACGTATCATGTTCCTCCTGTTTTACGGACACGGCAGATGATGACAGAGGAGATGTGGTCGTCGACACAGGTTCGGGAGTACCGCTGTAGCCGAGGAATGTGTTACTTAGCAAAGCTCCTCGATAAATTTGCCCTGATGGAGAACATTCACTGTTATTTATGGAGTCGTGGTGTCCTAGAGAGGTATCTGGGGATACGTTCAGATAGTCCATTGGTTCCAACGGCTTTAACTCCGCTAGAGTCGAATTATGATTTTGATACTCCCTCATCATGAAAGGATCGTAAGAATCCATGGTGGTTTTAGTCTCGGAGGACTGGTGTGAGTGCCGCGTGTCGAAGAGATCTTCATGAGACCACGTACGAAGGGCATCGGCCGATGATGGGTGGGGCTGGATTTTCATGAGGAAAGACAGCGCGAAGGTCAAGTGTAGGGTCGGAGGAAAGAAGGACTGTCCAGGGCATGTAGATTGTGAATGCTTAGTTCAATATTTGATAACTTACGACCGCATTGCCGGACTGAAGAAAATCTGGAAATACATTCAAAATTTAGAAAATTTGAAGAATGGGCCTGCACTGAGTATAATTTTTATATTTTTTCAATTGAATACATACATAAAAGACATGATAGAGTTGATACTCATTTACTTGTCAAATATTGCAAAAATTTTCACTTCTTGGACTCTCACTAATAATTGTGTGCGTAATATTTTACTACGTCTACTGTGTGCATCAGTTTTCATTGAATTATTGAATTAGAATTGCATTTACAAATATTATGCCTAGATTCTGAGTTCACCCGTACTTAATGAAAATTGCAATTGAACCAAATGAAAACCACCAGTCCTTAGCCCTTTCAAGTATTGCAATACGACCTGAATATTATCTCATTTTGTGCCTTAAATTAATCTATAACCTTCTTTATGCCATTTCTAACTAAAAATAATAAAATAATACCCACTTAAAATCCTGCCAATGTCACGGAAGTAAAATTTGGCGAGGGCAGACGAGGGCTCGGAGACATATGAAGATCACCTGGGACAGAAGGAAACAATTTAGATTTCGCTCATATCGATTCCATGAAACAAACGAATACTTTTTCTCTGTATATAGCTGTGAATCCTGTAATTAAAAGTTTGTTGATTACAGAATGATAGTTTAATTAGTGGCATAAATTTGTCGAATTTCTGTTCTGTGACCTGTGTTTGGGCGAAAAAGACAAAACGAAAAAAATATTCTGAAGTTTGAAAATTAGAGCGTGGAAATCTGGTGACAGCTTTTTCCACTTTCGCAAATGAAACGTAGGCGCTGAAAACGATGAATGAAATATTTTGCGACGCAGATCTAAACAAGAAGGCTGTAGTTCATCGCTTAATACTTATTCATCAGCTCTGGAACGAGTGACAGTGAGCATTTGAAGCGGCATTGAACTCTGAGAAGCCGCGCGTTAAGAAAAACTACATCGCCGCAAAAGCCGGCCGCTCAGTCATTCTTAACCGGGAAGAGAAACTCGAGGCCGCTTTGCAATGAAAGGGCAATTGAGGCGTTATTCAGGTTGGCAAGTTTGCCGAATTGGCTATCATCTTGACTACATTCTAATGAAGATCTGGTTTATAAAATGTCGTACAAAATTTCAACATCACACCATTACAATGGGAAGTAAATAATCCTAATAGAGAACAAATTCCAGCATAACTACTAAGTCCAGTCAATCTCATTTTCTCAATACCCCATCGCGGTTACTTAGCGGTCTCTGCCATTGCTAATATTTTTGGTAAAAGCGTCGTCGCTGCTTTAATATTTTCGTTTCATTTTTGGCCAAAAATATTCTTCTTGTAGTAAGCCATGTTCGAGATTGTATGAAACTCAAAGAAAATTCAGCAGTATTACTAAGTTCTTAAAAAGTAATATTGAATTGAAAATTTTGAAATCATACTTAAAACAATCGTATATATATAAATTCCAATCAAGTGAAATAAGGAATCAATGAAAATGTTAAAACCCGAAGAATATTCCGGAAATTCCGCGGACATTTTAAACGATGGAAATGTTATATGAGCAGGCATGCCTAATAACTGAAAGTCATGATTGCTTCTGCATTCAAAATTACCAAGCCAAGAAAATACTAGAAAAAATAATGAATTATTACAATCCAATGATTTGTTTAATCCAATTAGATATTACTAATAATAATTATAATTCGAACGAGAGCTTAACGAACAAATATTGAATAAGATTAATTATAATGTTGTCATAGAATGGATTTTTTATCGATGAGGAAAGAAAAAAATATAGGGCAAAGCTTCAAGCAATTTCTCCTTTTTGACTTTTAGTTACTGCAAGGAACTCTATAACGTATAACAATCCCGAAAATAAGACCGGAGATGCTGCGGCTACGCAATTGCGAGCCAAGCTTTGAGTTCGTTGAACTTGTCGGTAAAACTTTCTTCTCTCGAGTGTCCTATTAAACTCTCTCCGGCGCCTCCTGTGCGCGCGCCGTATGTGCGTGCAGCTGCTGACGGTGGCGGAGGTGGGGCGGCAGGCCCTCGTTCTGGGGTGACGAAGGCACGCGGTACACCGGAACCTAAAGACTGGCGGGAAACATTGGTTCCCTCACATTTTGTCTTTGCGTACCACTTGGAGGCTCCGTGTGGTCTCTACGAATCACTTATATTACATATTAGCTGCCATTTTCATTATTAGGTGCATTGCGTCTTAAAAAAGCAGTAATAACTTTCGTATTAAGTAAGCGATTTGCTTGAATAAAATGATTTAGCTGCTGGGACCAGATACGCAGCGGGCGGTTACAGTCGGAAATCGCTTTAAGATTATCTTAAAATTTGCAGTAAAAATTTTAGTGAAGTAAAAACTAAACAACTGAAAATCGTGTAGCACCCCGAAAGTGTTAGCGTATACCACTTGCAAGGCCCTCGAATATAACACAGGCGATTCACGTACCAAAGTTTGTGACAATTTCATTAAATGATAGAAATTAATTTTTTAATGTAATTAATGTAAATAATTTTATGCAGCGTGGCAATGCCGAAACTATAGCGCACTCCAAACCTTAATGGATGCAAATGACTATCAGAGGCAGGTCATCAGGGCTAAAACTATATACACGGCGCCATTTAAGCCTTGAAGCGCATGTCAATGAAAGGGCATGCAGTACAACGATGCAGAAACTCTGCCGTACTTTGCATTTTTGAGGATGCGGATTGATAATACGGAGCATGCAGTAAAGCAAAGTGAAAACTGTGTCGCATAGAAGAGTTATCGTCTAAACTGCGGATGTGCAGCTGTTTATCTATACCAATGAACATTTCGGAATAAAACAACAATGGCTAATTTGACGTATGTGTGAAAATTATGACTTTCTCAGATAACCCGAAATTTATCGTGATAATCCTACATAAATTGCAAGTAACCATGATATTTTCCTACTTATTGCTTGATTAATGGAAAACCATCATTATTTTTCTCTGCGAATTGCCGGGTATCAAGATATTCCTTACAACATATCATGAAATAATTTTATTAATTAAACGGTATCACAATGTTTTTTACGACATGATGACAATTGAAGTGTTGATGATGGCAGGTTTTGTATTTTGAGAAAATAAAATACAATTTTAATCCTTTTTATCTACTAAGTATATATACAGCCGAATATTGTGTGCTTGCTGAAGACTCAAGGATTGATTTGTATGCTAATGAATTAATAAATAATTGTTCAATAATAATAATAATTCAATTAATAATAATAAATAATAAAGTCAAAATAGAATTTTCGTGTCAAAAATGGACAAAATGTGTTGAAATGAATACCCGTTTGACGAAAAACAGCTTCTCAACGGTTGTCTCTCCGGGGGAAATTCAATGCACTTTAGATAGCAATCCGAACTTCAGTTGCAAAACATGTGCGTTCTGTGCTTCTTCCGAGAGAAAGCTGAGGAAATGATAAAAATTTGCTAACAAAAGGCTTGAATGACTGTAAGTCGTCGCTGACGAATAAGTTAGCGGTAACGACAGCCCCTACGAGTGAGACTCAGTGTTTTGAAGGTGACAGAAGGTCGAACGAAGGACTTTCTCTCGGTGACTGACAAGAACTAGAAGCCGGAACAAAGCTCACGGATCGAACCAGAAACGCTGGGCTTCTTCGATGACGACGCTTTTCCTAATAGCTTTTGTGGTTGCTGTGTTGCGAAAGATAGCCGGTGTCAGCCAGAACCTCATAATCGGGTACATTAAAGGCTGGAAACCCGGAAATTCTTATACGGTACAAATTTCGAGGGCAACATGGAGGAATTCATAGTTTATGTTGGTTGCAATGGGATGTTTCGGCGGTCACATAATTCTTGTACTTCTTGTACGCGAAGGTTGAAATTTACGTTGTCATCAGTGGTGTTAAAGAGGATTCATTCCGAAAGGAATTTCCCCTTAAATGTGAATGAATAAAATTTGGTTTCCCATGAAAAGTGAATAAATTTCTATCTTTTTGGCTTGGGAAACAATATTGCGCAACGATTGCTAGTTCAGCAAAAACTTCCTGATCGGACGCGCAGCTCGAAATGCATTCCCGAGCCCAAGTCGTCTAACGGACTCTGAAGGTCGCTTAAAGAAAGTCCAGCAGCGGCTCAAGAGAAACTTGTTGTTGACCGCGCCGGTGCGGTGGTTGAGTGCGCCTCTCGGCTAAATGGGAGGCGAAGGAAGACATGAGAACCAAAAGAAGGAAGAATAAACAATGAATAGAAAATAGAAAGAATCGTTCGCGATACATTTGTAATAAGTTTAAATTTCAATTACGGTTGTTCGTATGAATGCTAGAAGACTACCACATCGATGCTCGAATTAGATGTTCTAGAAATTACATTGAGAATCTCATTATTTTTAATAACTCCCGTAAGATAATATTCTCATTGGAGTCCTGCTTGAAAAAAATCTAATTTAGTTTATTTAGAGAAGAAGTCACTCTCTCAATGAAAATCCTAAACAAAAAATTTCAGATCAAGGTAATAACACGATACCGAAAATATACGCGTTCGAAAAGCCATTATACATTTTCAGCAAACATTCATAAATTTATATCGATTTACCGTGATCACTATATTCATAAAAAAATATTTGCATGTCCCTTTCCTCAGCATTATACATAATCGTAAAATTCTCTTTCAATGCCTGAAATATTCTCGCATGTTCAAATTCCGACTACTAACATTTACGGAGCTGAAAGTTTGAACATGAGAATATTATTGTGACCGTCGCAAGCCACCGAAAAATATGAACGATTCGACAATTTTGGTGTGGATTAATTTGGAAAATATTCTTGATTGTTTAATTTGAAATGTATTTTATTTTTATTTTTACACCTTATAATAAGAATGAGGTGTAATTCCTCTTTAATCAGTAAAAGTACTAGTGCGGCGAGGGGAAGCAGCTGCCGCAGTAAGCGAAAACAGGAGAGTAGGTGGTAGCAGCTGCAGCAGAAACATCTGCAATAGAAGCAGCTGCAGAAAAAGTAGCAATTAAAACTAAAGTAACAAATAAAATAGATCGGATCCGCTGCAAGGAGAAACAACTTTGGATAAGCAGCAAGGAGAAGGAATTTTGGTCGTACTAAAAAGAGCCGATGCTGATGGAGATATAGCAGTGACTGTCTTGAAGAACTAAGTGCCCGTTCCAAAGGGTACAGGATGAGAAGGTGCAGCTTCAAGTACAGCGGAATTCGGAAACAGTAACGCATACAACATAGCACGTAGCAGTAACATAGAATGCCAAAAGCTCTAGACAGAAGCTTCATTACATAACAAGAACCAAAAAGTGACAGCAGCAGGGATACAAAGATAGAACCAAAGATCGACTGCAGCAAGAATTCAAAAATAGAACCAAAGAGCGACTGCAGCAGATTCAAAGATAGGACCAAAGAGCGACTGCAGCAAAGATTCAAAGATAGGACCAAAGAGCGACTGCAGCAAGGATTCAAAGATAGAACCAAAGAGCGACTGCAGCAAAGATTCAAAGATAGGACCAAAGAGCGACTGCAGCAAAGATTCAAAGATAGGACCAAAGAGCGACTGCAGCAAGGATTCAAAGATAGGACCAAAGAGCGACTGCATCAAGGATTCAAAGATAGAACCAAAGAGCGACAGCAGAAAGGATTCAAAGATAAAACCAAGGAGCGACTGCAGCAAAAATTCAAAGGTAGAACCAAAGAGCGACAGCAGCAAGGATTCAAAGATAGAACCAAAGACCAACTGCAGCAAAAATTCAAAGATAGGACCAAAGAGCGACTGCAGCATGGATTCAAAGATAGAACCAAAGAGCGACTGCAGCAAGGATCCAAAGACAGAACCAAAGAGCGGCTGCAGCAAGGATCCAAAGAAAGAACCAGAGAGCGACAGTAGCAAAAGCCACCAAGCAAGATCCAAGCAATGACAGCAGCAACTGATACATTCCTATCAGGTGGATCAAGAGATGCAGCGCAAGGATTAGACAGCGGCAGCAACAAATGCAACGAAACAAACATGTGCGGCAGAGGAGAAGTATTAATGGCAGTACGAGAAGCATCTGTGGCAGTACAAGAAGCATCTGTGGCAGTACAAAAAGCATCTGTGGCAGTACAAGAAGCATCTGTGGCAGTACAAGAAGCATCTGTGGCAGTACAAGAAGCATCTTTGGCAGCAAGGGAATAAACGGTAGCAGCACCAGAAGCGTCAACACAAGAAGCATCAGAATATAGTAGCACAAGCGGAAACATGAGAAATCAAAGCGTCACCACGGAAAAAAACATGAAAAGCACCTGAAGCAGCAGCGCGAGAAGCACCAGTACAGGCAAAGAAGCACCAGCAGCACGAGTAGCACCAGCACCAGCAGAGGAGCACCAGCACAGGCAAAGAAGCACCAACACAGGCAAAGAAGCACCAGCAGCACGAGTAGCACCAGCAGCAGCACGTGCAGCAGCGGCAGAAGTTGCTCGTGCAGCAGCGGCAGCAGCAGCTCGTGCAGCAGCAGCAGTATACAGGTCAATGTCGGCTGCGTGCTTTCACTCCGCCGTGTCAATGAACTTCAGAGGCTGAACGCTGAGCCTCTTGCGTGTGAGGGAAGACCGCACACGCATGCGTGCGTTCTATTGTGCTTCTTTTTTAACATATTTATATTTCTAGCGAATGAATTGAGATTGAGAGTTTAATGGAGCATCATTATTCGAAAACCTTATTTTTGTAGCGGCAGCTATAATTTTCAAGTAATTTTATTCGAGATAAAATATCACAGATGAAACCAGCTAAATCTGATGGTTTAGTTTTATGTTACTTGCGAAGAGCGGAAATTAGTGTTATAATATAACACTGTTTTAACCTATAAAAAATGTTATAATATAAAACTGTTTCAACCTAAAATAAGTATTTTAATATAGCACTGTTTTAACATGAAATTAGTGTTATAATATAGCAAAGTTTTAATCTAAAATAATGTTATAATATAGAACTGTTTTAACCTAACAATAGTGTTATTATAAGCACTGTTCTAACCTAAAATTAGTGCTATTATTTAACACTGTTATAACCTAAAATTAGCGCTATAATATAGCACTGTTATAACCTGAAATTGGTGCTATAATATAGCACTGTGGTGGCCTAAAATTAATACGAGTTTGAACGGGGAGGGGACATGATTCAATTTTTGAAGCCAAAATATTTTCTGTAACGGAATTTGACGAGTTTTGAATTCATACGCCACAGTCTTTAAAATTGACTTCAGCAGCCTTAATATAATATCAAATAAAAATTCGTTACAGTAGCCTTAAAATAATATCAAATAAAAATTGTTTCAGCAGCCTTAATATAATATAAATTAAAATAAATTGATTTCAGCAACCTTAATATAGTATCAAATAAAATTGTTTCAGCAGCCGTATTATAATATCAAGTAAAATAAATTGATTTCCGCAGCCTTAATATAGTATCAAATACAATAAATTGGTTTCAGCAGCCTTAATATAACATCAAATAAAATTTTACAAAAACGAACTCCAGAAGCGCTCATTCTCAGAGGTCAAGGATTCGTTCATGAACACTTGTACTTAATATACATACTACCGACGAGACAAGCAATCATGGATGGCAACAAAGAAACGACACTTCAAATGACAATCTTGATGCGTGATGCACTAGTATATCGTATGAATCGGAACACTTAAAAAATAGTTAAAAAAAGACTTCAATTTGTGGGGAGATTGGGCGAAAATTTATCTAAGAAAGCAATAAGTCGGTCACTTAAGGTATATTAATTAACAAAAATATTCGAATCCTTCATTATTAAAATTCATGAACTCGAAAATCAATGTGCACAATTAGAAAAAATGGTTATTAAAAGCAAACCGATATTATTTCTTACCAGTATTCCAGCTAAAGAAACAAGAGAAAAAGAGGATAAGTCCATTTCAGATTAATTTATAACTACGCATCTCTAAAGAAAACGAGGCTGCGTTAAGACAAAAGCACGCGCGCAATCGGGAAAAGATTAATCGTTGTCGATCGTTGGCTGAGCAGAGTTTCTCCGGTAATGTCATGACGTCGCTGGAGCCTCGATCCATTATAGCTTCCAGAGTTCCGGTTACGCTACAGTGCGAGTGGCTCGCTGCAAGCAAAGCTTCAAGTCTTGACTTTCTCTCAGAGAATTTCTGGTCTGCAGACACATAGGCGGCATGTGGTCCCATTGCATGGTAAGTACATGCGAGCAGTAGATGGCAATATGGTATGCGACGCTTGCATGAACCTGCATAGGTTCTACCAATTTTCCATTTGGTCACACGAAACAAAGGTGGTTTAAATGTAGTCAGTATGAAGGGAATAACCTTTCATGAATGAGTACGACTTTCTAATGGCATTTAAAACCGCTCAGTGAACGATGTGATGCAGATGGATACGTTGGACACGTGAGTACCTAGAGTTAAAATAAACTGTAGCGGCGTTTTAGCCAAATCGTAATTCATAAGCACCCAAGGAATTTGTAAATTGAAGCGAGCAATGACCCGGCAATTTGAATTTTTATTGCATGAGAATAGTTCATGGCCACTTTCATAGTGTCAACGATAATAATGATTTAATGGAAAATACTAATGAATTTGCAATTATATACACAGACACTAATATAATTTCACGTGGATTGAGCTTAGTAACAGAAAAATGATGTGATGTAGATAAATAGAAATGGGAAGTAATGTCAATAGCCTGTCTAGCTGAAAAACTTGCGCATTTCATCTTATTTGGTTGAAACTTAAAGCACCCACAACCGATTTATTAGGGAAATATAAAAAATATTTGGCTACTCATGATCATAATATCATGGTTGAAATATGTTATTGTTTTAAGGTACTAAATATCTCCTTGCAACTCTTTAGAGGCGCTAATAATACAGTTACCTTTGCCAAAAACATGCGCAGAACCTTCAAATTTGTCATTCCATAGGTTCGTGATTCTTTCTCATTAAAAAAACAATAGATAATGAGATAATGCATGATAATGAAGAAATAATGAGTATGCAGTAGTGACCACTTTTTCTTTCTTTGTTTCGCATGGTTTTTGCCGACAAGACCTTGCTCTCGAATCATCGGTCGACGCCGAGTTCATGGCTACTGTGCGGACGACAGCCATCATGACGAGGGCTTCAGACAGGCTTGTAAATTTACAGCGATTACGGTGAGATGTAAAAGTATCAAGTTCCTTAAATACGAGTGCAATAAAACCATCACGAACGAAACGAATTCCTGCTACTTTGATATAGTGGGATTAACGGGTTCTTTGTAGTTTACAATATTGTTCAAAGAGGAACATATTTTGGTTGTGTAAGACGTTTGCGTAGAACCAAAATTCAAGTGACATTATCGTTTTGTAAACGTTCTTCAATGGCAAAATGCCGAGGATTTATTTACGATTTTACATCGCTCTCATATATAAATATATATACGGTTTATAATCTTTGTAGCCATTAGGACAAATGTATGGAACAAATTGAACATATTATTGAATTAATTGATATAATAAACATTATAAATTAAACTTATTTATTCGAAGTCATCGTAGTTTAATAATTCTTTAGAGTAATCTTTCCCATCACTTAATATGTAATATGAATACTCGGAGCACCGTATATAGGTGCATTCTTATAGACTTGAATTTTGTTCAAGATCCACTCTGATCCACAGTTTCATTTATTCAATAAAATAAGAATTCTGGCAGCATATTCCGGTCATTATACAATTTTAGTTGGTTTTGGTAGATAAGAATAACATCCCATTCGTATATAATTATTTACAGAAACATTTTATTTAATTTAAAGAACTCACGTGGGAGAAGAAATTTAAAGTCAAGCGGGAAGCCAGTCCGCGCCCTGCAAAGTAAGAGCTCACAATTAAGTCACTTATTTCATAATATTGTTAAATGAATTAAAAATTATAATTCGACAGTGAAAGATATCTAATCTTTTTATTATTGAATAGGTTAATGAGGACCCAAGAGCATATAGGAGAAAGTATGAGGATAATTTTTGTGTTTACAAATTTGAAAAGGAGAAAAATTTGTGAATGAAATAGCACTCAAGTTTCAGCTCACTTAGAAATCCCGATCATTGAGATTACGTAAAATGTACTTGAAACTAAAGTTATGCAAAAATGTTAGCATGTGACGTAAACAAATTGTGGTAGAACTTCGTCTAGCTGTTGACGATTTGAACTTCGTCTAGCTGTTGTTAAAAACAAGGAACTGTTGCAACATTAAAAAAATATTCCTAGATGCCTCAGGTTAGAGATTTAGTACATTGATTTAAGAATTACATGAACAATGTTTTCGAAAATTTTCGTCATGGAAATAAGTGGACTCATTCTGCGTTAATTACTGTGGGTGTTACAATCAAAACCATTCACACATTAGAAGACATGGAAAAATTTTTACGCCAGTTATTTATGCGCTCTAATTCTGGTCACTAAGCAATCATGGTTGTCGATTGATGGTTAATAGAATTAGAGTCTCGTCAAACATCTAAAATATTCGTTTATGAAACACTCAATCAAAGTAGATACTTTGTAAAATAAAAATCAACTATTTGAATGATAGACGGATTACATGCTCATCAAAAACGTTGATCCGTTCATGAAACCAAGTAGATCATTTACGAAAGACAGAGAAGTAAGGGAATAGTCTAATTGTTTCGAAGAAATGTTATAATACTGCAGGTTATAGGAAAGACAAGAACATTTTTCTTCCGATTTCGTCCGAGTATATTTTATTTTCAAGTATTTTGTTCATTTAAAATTGTCATCATATAAGGCAATTACTCACAGTATTGATGCGATACGTACCCCACTTTTTTGGGAACGTTATATTAATTTGGTAATACTAGATCCACCTTATTTAAAGGCAGCACTTAAACTTGGAGCAGTTTTAGTTGTTAGTGACGAAGCTCTTCTTCCGAGCTGATGGGTTTTGGCCCGTACTTACAATGGTGGTGATGAGTCAGCTCGTGAAGGTAGTCTGTTCGAGAAAATCTGCCGGGAAGAAGTATGATACTTTGGTTTGTCTTATGTTCAAATTGTATTATGCGTATTAGTCTAGGATCCAATCAACAACCAAGGGGATATAAACACACAGAGTTACAGAAGACCCTTGTCCAATTCACCAGGCATCATAACAATGTCAACTTTTATGAACCAAGTCCACACTCAAGTATCACAATCACCCCGAAAAATAAACATTGGACAGTCAGTTGTAAGAATTAGAGGAGGAACAGACAGGACACAAATTAACTGATTTGTTCCACTTACCAACGCCTCCCATGTTTCAACTCACCACGTTGAAGAGCCCAATCCACCTGTCGAGCGCGCTGTAGCCACCACACCATCACTCTTCCATCTGCACATTAAATGTATTATAAGATCACTACGTATTTATTTTTCTTGAGTCCTCGTAAAGATTTTATACTCACAAATCAAATACTGTACTGTCACGTAGTGCTGTATACCCAATAAAGCTGCTGTTTGAATTAGATTCTATCAAATTCAATTCATATGTGAAAGAAACAGTCCAGCGCAATGGCGCTTTGGTTTGTAGGATTTCGGGCTGCCTGCGGGCAAAAAATTCGCAACCGAGGCTCGAGCAACTTAGTTGTGGCAGTGCTCCCGTAGCTCCTCCAGAAGATGGAGTTATCGAGCAAGCTCTGCCATGCAAGCATGAACTTTTGCAGGCTTCGACTGCATCATAATGAATATTTACAAAATTTATAAACTTGATTGAAGCAATCAAGTAAATTTATTCTGTAGAGGGGAAATCTCCAAATATGGATTTATTCTCAAGTATTTAGCATAAATTAATTCAATCACTTGTACAACTTCATAAAAACTTCTCAAATGCATGTTTAAACTAAAATATACAAATATTAACCAACATTTTTTGCATTCTGTTCATGGGTTTAATATGTAACCTAAATTTGAAGCCCCAAATCGGGGAATTATGCTTCGTTTTATCAGTAAACGGCAGAAACCAGCTCCCAGCCCCAGGCTCTCGGTCACGGGGACAAGCGAGCCATGAACCGGAGGCCCTCGAGAAAAAAGAACTCGGGCACACACCGACAGACTCGCCTTAACTGACAGTGACGTTTGAAATTTACATCCATTTATTATTACCGGCGGCCATTTTTATGCTAACAATGAAAATTTTTCGACGAGCTCATGTCCTCCGATAGGATGACAGAGTAACGTAATAAATTGTAAGGGAAAAGGAACATGAATTTATAACCGAAAGCGGACGAATTTTCAGGGCTGGATGGATGAAATGCACGTTCGATTAATTACTGTCCATTGGTGTTTTTTCAATACTTCAATTACATAACAATTAACATTGGCAACGCATCTGGGTTTGGATTAAATTTAGATGCCTAACTGACGACCTTGAACCTGGGTAAATTATTGCAGCTAGCTTTGGGTTGACACTATAGCTTAACTAAGACCTTTGCGCCATTGCTGAATGTTTTAATACTTAAATTACATCAGGAAAAAGATTGTGTTAACTTTGATTATTTTGTAACTAACTGCAGCATCAGTGGAAATTGGTTCCTGAAAGAGTAATTTTGCCACGATGTCAACTACTCCACAATTCTTATCACATATCTAGCAATACAAAGTTAGATAAAATTTTAAACGAAACTTGTTTGCCTTAAGAAGTTGATTTCAAGTCGAAAAATGCAATCAACACTCGCTGTGTTGTGGGCATAACTCACCATCAGAACAACAGGAAATGGTCATGGGTTCAAAAGTATGACCTTCCATTTAGATAATGAAAACTATTCTATAATGTTTCCGTTGACAGCTTTGGATCAGCAATAAATTCATGTTTATTCTGTTTCAAATCTTTGACTCATAATTTTGCTCCACTCTCAGTAAGGTAACAAAACTTTCAGTGACACGAGAATCTACAGCATCATAAAATCCTGTATCGATCAACTTGTTTTTTTTTTTAATATCTTTAGCCTCGTAAGAACATTTGTGACAATCGAGAATCCAACCGGCACATACATTACCAAATAAAGTTTTTAGTGGCAGGTGAATCTGGCGCATCATTAAATTCTTATATCCACTTGATTTAGTGATATTTAGTCTCAAAATAACTTTTGTGACCAGCAAGAAACTAACCGGCACATTTATTACCAATCTTGTCACCTGGTTGGAGATGGCAGCTAGAATCGTGCAAATCGAGGTCGTGCTCGTCTCCATGCAGATGGCGAGACGAGAAAATGTCTCGTAGATATTCTTACACTCATATGCACGAAAAAAAATCTAAGAGAACTACACCAAAAAATTATCACATACTCTCTGGAGAACGAGGGCAACATAAATTGAGAATGTAATAGTTTATCACGTATGATTTAAATAGCCTCTTTCGAGCATTTCATTCAAATTTCTTATATTTCAGCGTGCGTATCTACAGCGAAATTTCTCGTTAATCCATCCGGTCGGATTTGACACCAATAGCAGCTGCGGTAATTTTGTGGTATTTCGGACATGCCGGCGAGAATTAGGTCCCTGGCGTTCCGTGGTGCTGTCGTTGGGAGCAGGTATGTTAAACGGAAGATGTGCTCCGCTTGCGAAAGTAATTGACGGTGTTTTGTCTATTTCATTGCGGTCCTGCTTCAATATCAACATGCGATTTCAGCAAAATATTTGAGGAAAATATATTGATTAATATAAAAGCGATTGTGATATTCTGTAGAATTTGTACCAGCACAAAGTTTTTGCGTTTGGAATCAGAAACAATTACCACCTTTAGCAAAGACAGACACTGTATTAGTTCAGTTACGAGGTTTGCGGTCGAACTCGATCATCGTCCGAAACTCCATTGGACATTTCTTGTGACGAAATGTCACGTCCGCTTAGTGGGTTGAGCAGAGCGTTTCCTGTTGGAGTGTGGACGTGTGGCAGTTCTTAGCGCTCATTTCCTTGGGCTTGAGCTGAGGAGCAGCAGCAGCAGAAGCAGCCGGGCGGGCGGGCGTAGCTCAGCTGCTTCCACCGAAGATTTCTCTGGCCTACATTAAGGGCAGTGACCCCTCCGTCTGTAGTGGCTGCTTGGCTCCCCTACAGCTCCTATGGAAATAAACTTGTCTTCTCTACAGTACGACCTACCTTCTTATAACAAACACGTGTGATTACGTTTCATCATGTTAGTAGCGGAGAATACCTACACTTCAATATGTCAGGCACTTATTTAAATAAGTTACCCATAAAAGATTGGGAAGTGTGATTACAGAAGCATTGCAATAAACAATCATACCAAGCCGTCGCTCCACAATATAAGTAAATAACAATTATTTTTATTTTGATGGTCGGATTTACAAACCCGGTGTGATGTCTGATTTCAAGTTGTTTTCTCGAATAACTTTTCGGCTTGAAAGATGTATGTGACAGCAGTTAAAAGAAAAATGTTTAGATCAGATGGTACAGTCATGGCTGTTAGTGAGGTAAGGTCAATGACCTAGAATCTTCGAAATTACTATAGCCAAGATGTTTCTTAATATGGGAGCGCATGCTGACCAATATTACGGCCTGATGAGTTGTTGGCGGCAAGGATTGCCTGTGACGCAATCGTAACTCAGAAATCCTTACCACGTTTTCGTGCCTTTAGGAGGTCAGGCTAAATGTGACTTACTGAGAAATTGCTCGGACCGTCAAGTCACTAGTTTACTATGTTCGCTTATAGGGGATTTTAGCTATATATAAGGTTCATTTTTCCTGGAGTTGAGATGATGTTCCATTAAAAAATACTTATGACGTTATTTGCTGTGATTGGTCAATCTTATGATGTCTATTTATGCCTGGAATGTGCCCTTTTTCACTTATTTACTCAGAAAAAATTCATAAATGAAAATGTATTGAAAACCTTTAAAAATTAGTGGTAATTTTTTTTTCATTTGAACCAAGAAATACTTTCTCAAACGAGAGTGAGATCGCACTTAAAAATTTTCTGGAGTCCAGCTCATTTGAAAAATTTCTCTATGAAGTCTTTTAAAAGTCGTAATTAAGCGGCGTACTTGAAGAATACGAGTTAAGGCTTGCCACAATGTACGATTAACTTTATTCCAGATACTAATTCTAATAAAGTATTAAAAATTATGTGATAATAAAAATGTAAGTTTTTAGAAAAAAATTCGTTAAATCTCCCTATGAAAGCAGGACTCAATTTGATGTAGGTCGGTTATGTTAAGATTATTAATTGACTCCTAATTTCATGAAATAAAAGTCATCATTTTATATCCCGATACTTAGTTCAGAGTCTTAGGAACATTTTTGCAATCAGAATTATTTAAGAATATAATACATACATTAGTGTTTCATGCTCTACTACATGCCATGTCATACAAGTGTATAACAGACAAAAACAGACGCACTGAAGAATTTCAAGTTATTGTGATTCACATTTCACACTCATTCCGAATATTCCGATGAGGGAGTGATTATAATCTGATGAGTGAGCTGTGAGAAGATTATGAAGTGACCCAAATTCAGGTACCTCATTAACTAAATATATGTTCATCAGGCCTCACGCACGCGCTGGTACTCATTAAGAGATTTCCCCTGATTACGATCGTATAAGAAATCTTGTTATTAATTCAAGCTTCACGACACGAAAGTTTTGTATGTAAACTAGATATTTTGTCCCCGAAGTAAAATACTGAGACGCATCCTTAACAGACGATACATAGCACAAGCCAGGTAAATCTGACATTTATCAAAGCTCGAAGTTATAATTGCCTAAGAATTCTCAAATTAAACTTTATTTAGAGTCCATTTGTAGGTCATTTATCGAAAATAATATTGCGAGATGGAAAACTTTGATTACTGAATGCATGGCATGGATGATGACTTTCAACATTGAAATAGTACCAGGACTTGTTTAGTAATTCTATTGAGACGCGTGATCAGTTTGATGGTCATTCCTAGATTAACTAGGATCGGGTGTGGAGTGTAGAATAATAGAAGTTGTTTCAGTACACAAAGGCAGGTATATTATTTATTCAGTAATTAATGCAGGCATAATCAATAATCAGTTCAAAATTTAGCTCTGAAAATGCAAACGAGTTTCAATGTAACTGTACAATTTATTTTACTATTTTGCACTTAAACGTCTTTGAGAGACATTGTATCAAAGTACATTCTAATTTCTTCACTCAAATCAAACTGTAAACTTTGGACATGCACGATGTCCTGCGGCAATATTAAAGAACAAGTTGGATAGTAAATAAGACTTGTAGAAGCCATAAGGACGACAGCGCCATGCAAGCCGAGGAGTCGGTTCTGGCAACCCTCGCTCCACTGACCTCCTAAGCACTGCCTGGCCTACATTAGCCGCACAACCTCTGGTATCACCTGATAATCTACCTGCAGAAACTTCACCAAGTCTCAACTTGTTTTCTTGTCAGGAGTGCAATTTTTTTCAATAAGATTTCAATGGTTTCATCATTATTTCCAAGGTCTCGGCTACCTATGTAATTTTTATATGGTATTAGCAAATTTTGTTTATCCAATATTTGAGAATTTTTCTTTGATTCTTTGACTCTTCTTGGAAGCAGATGCATCAACAATATTTTCACAATATTATTGAAGGCTTCTTTTAACATGGTCAATTGTAGCTGACTTTATTGCGTTTCTTGCTTTGTCCACATAGAAGTTTGGGAAATTTTTAATTCATAAAATTATTTCATTTAGAATTATGTAACCAGCAATATCAATAACTTTTCACAATTTATCATTTTAAAGCAGTACCGAAAGCGAAAGACTTTAAACACAATCCTTGGTGCAGTGAACTCAGCATACAAATCATTGAAATCAATCTCATCGCCCTTGTGATCGAGGATGCGAGCCTCCCTCGCTCAAGGTAAATTCGTCGCTAGGCACAGCTCGCGTGTCAACCTTCGCTTGTGCGAAGAAACCATGACTTGAGCTGAACGCTTCAGGAAGAACGGACCTTCGTGACGAGCTGGAGAGATTGAAACTTCAGTTTCGCTTCGCTTGCAACCCTGTAACCCTCGTGGCTCTGGAGTCCTCGTTATTGAACTTAAAGCTTGACGGTCGCATCTCCCTACCTCTTTGAATGGCGTCATGGAGCTCTGATTGCGGACGTTAGCTTCTAGTTTTCATGCTGAGGGACGAAATGATGGCCCTGTACAGCTGACTAAGCAACCAATGTCGCCAGGTGGTCCATAATTGCAAATGATCAGTTACCATAAAATATGAAGACATCAAAACGTCGGAGTTGTTGATTATGTGTTAACCATTCCATTGAGATCGGATCAATAGTTTTTTGCCACACTGCTGTGATTATATGACGATAGAACATGCGATAAAAATGCACTCACATAACAAATAACCAAATTCCCAGTGAAATTTGTTGATCTCATTCAGTAGGAGGAAATTTTCAGTTGCCATTATAACCTGACATGTATATAAGTCCGGACTATCACATGTAATATTAAGGGAGACCGAGTCATTTTTCTTGCTTTTACACGCCTTCACGAAGTGTTATTGCTCGTATTCTCATCAAGAGCTTTGACCAATCAATTGAACTCCGGGTGCAGATGTGACACAGTCCAAGTAACGGTGCCTTGGGTCTCGAAGCTGTGACAGTTCGCGTACTCCTCCATGCGGTCATATCAAAGTGATTTCGTAGTTATTCGTTGTTTTTTTCGATTACTATCAGATGCTATTAAAACTTACGATCAAGACTAAAATGCGTAATTTGGGCTAGCGTGAGTGAAAAAAAAAATAAATAATAAAGAAAAAAATTCGCAGAACCGACGGAAAACGCGGAAGATTGAAGTAGGCTTCGTTACCATATAACTATCATGTTCCAATCATTTCTTTGTAATTGCCATATGCGCAGCAATATATTTTCTATTTTATTGCTCCTACGCAATCATTCTTAAAAGAAATTTGAAAATTCTTTATTGGTAGCGGAAGTTGCCCTGCAGTCAGAATAACGTCAAACTATTAGTAAAACCTGAGGCCATGACCGCAGTCTCTTAAAATGCCTTAATCAACATCTGAACCGAAGAAAATAACTAATTTAGAGAAAAGACAGAAACAACAAGTTCATAGCATTAACTTAATCTTTAAACAAATCAACTTCAGATACATGAAATCGCATTTTCAACGAGGGATCGAACTGAGCGTCACACGTAGAGATGAGAGATGGATTACTGTATTGATTCCGATTGTAGAGTAGACCGTAAAATGGTTATAGTTCAATGGTTACTCGTCACCCAGATACCACAAGAAAATAGTGCAATAGTACCTATTATAATACTAATACTAAATCATAAGATCTAAACAAATGAGGAAAAATTAAAATTTAAGGAAAACCGGTGTCAAATTGCTCTGGTATGATGCAGCTAAAACAAATTACTGTAAATGTGTTTGAGTCATTCATGTAAAGTAACAATTACAATATTCTTTCTAGATGGGGAAAATTGTATCTGTTTCACTCTGCATAAATATCAGAAATAAGATAGTAGTTATAAAAATTATCTTAAAATCAGTTAGAATATCAAAATGCAATTATGGTATCCTATATCAGTATATCTCAATATCGCACCGTTTTCTCGGCTGCCTTGAGGACATCGTCCCTGATGACCTCCTGCATGTTGCTCACTCCAGATGTCGTTGTCAGTTTACCGTGGCTTCTGCTTTATTCCTGTTTATTCCTGTTATTCTGCTTTATTCCTGCTTGAAGCTCTCCAACACCAAGAAATTAAAAGCAAAGATAACAGCCAAAAATTCACCATTTCTTATGAGAGAGAGAGTCTAGTTTTCTTCTTATGAGAGAGAGAGAGTCTTTAAAATTCACATTTAAGATGATGAATCGTCAAAGATGATGAATCGAAGAACATGAATCGTCAAATGAAACAAATATGATGTTGGCATGATGTCGGTATGACATCAAGAAATTTTTATACTAGGTTCACAGAGCACAAAGGAAGGAGTTTTAGAACAGGAAACCTGCTTGCGCATCCCTCTCATTCAGCAGTCCGTATATACGCATTCATGCTAAGCAGTGCAACGCTCCGGTGTGCGATAGTGATTTTAAAATTTTAGCCTCCACAACCGGTGTTTCGGACAAATTTTAGAGTCCCTGTATATTTTTAAACAAAAGTCTAGTTTAAAGGTTCATATCCCCTCGATATTGTAAATAGATAGGTTTGTCAGCTCATATTGGCTTCATTATTCTTGGTTTTCACTTGGCGATTTATGTTTTATTATATTCAATGCGAATTTTAGTTTGTACATGTGTTTTAGGTGTTTAAAATGACGATGGAGATGGACTCAGAAATGGTTTCTCGCATGAGAAAAGGTAAATTATTTGGCGCTGGCTCTGCTTATAAATTCCTGATAAACTTGCGATTTAAGCAATCAATTGAAGTTGAAATTTATATCCGATCTTCAACACCGCACTCATGAGTATTGGATTAATTTATTCAATTGTTAATGTGCGAAGATGCTTCATTCGATGATTAACATTATTGAGTAAGGCAAAGAACTGAATTGCGCTCTACAGCCAACTGCTCTCGATGTTACGGGTAATGCTGCTGCACGTGAGGAATGATATTTTGATAAACCGGGAAGTTCTTCATCTCAGTTCTCTAAAAAATTACTATGTAGAATATCAATTTTTAAATGATATCGAGCGAATTAAATTTGGATGATGGGCATTTAATCTCTGGGATTTAACTAAGGTCTAACACTCTCTCTTTTTCGCAGCTATATCAATCATACTGTTAACATAATACTGGTCTGAGATAACTAGTTGTTCATTGAATCATAGTGTTTCCGAGCACACGTCTGTTCCATTTTCCACGTTCTGTGTGTCAATTTAGGGCGGCTTCGTCTCCTTCATAGGGAAGAACAAATATCAGATGCATTTCGGTGTTACGTGCGCAGTTTTCTATGAGCCTCTAAACCGCAAGAATGCTTGGCTTCCGCTTCAAAAGAAACTTAAAAGGCAAACACGCAAGGTCACTTAGAGTTCTCCCCCTTCCCTCCTGCTTGCGGGAGTGCCTAGAGTTCCCCCCTTCCCTCCTGCTTACTGGAGTGCCTAGAGTTCACTTATATACTTACCTCCTGCTTGCGGGAGTGCCTAGAGTTCTCCCCCTTCTCTCCTGCTTGCGAGAGTGCCTAGAGTTCTCCCCCTTCTTCCTGTGTGCTGGAGAGCCTAGAATTCTACCCTTTCCTCCTGCTTGCGGGAATGCAGGCTTGACATCAAAATTTACAGCCTCGGGGTAAATTTGGGTATGACAGTGAAACAAGTCACTCTGAATACAGGAAATACTGCAAACTGACTGGAATCTTGGCATTGATAACAACTGAAACGAAAAGAGGGAAGGAATTTTTTCCATCTGAACATGAACTGAATGTCAAGCCCTCGACGTGCAATAATGTGAGAGAAAACATCACCAGCTCCTGACATTTCATGGCCGTGCAACTCAAGTGCATTGACCTGATATAGAACCTCTATATTAGAGGCCTGTTAAATACGACTAGATTCCAACATAGATTACACTACAGGACGCCATTTTTTTACTTCTAATGCATTATTCTGCATCTGTGGATAAACTTTCATTTGAATGCTGACGATTATGCAATTTTTTACAAATGAATTGTCAATTTTCTAGAAGGAGCAAATATATTTTAGATAGAAATCACAAAACGAAATTGCTTATGAAATACAAGAATTTTCTTTAATCTTCAGCAGACAATTGAGGGTAAAAATTAGTACCAAGACATTTGTGTAATTAACGGTAATTTTCTCCAAAGCGTGGGCGGTTTTAACATGCCAGAGTTTGACTATTATCTCTCCCATCCAGCGCTTTGAAAGAAACGAAATTACATTCAACTGACTTGTTCGTTTACAATAAGGAAAAATTCAGACACATATGGCATTCGCTGTTGTCCTGTTGATATAAAAGTTCAAAGCCGCCGCTAATAAAAAATCAAGACACACAATAAAATCAGAACTTACATATATAAGGATGATTTCAACAAAAATATGTCACGCGTTGTCAAGTTTCCATCAATGGGATGTTGAGGGAGACAAAATTCATCTCAGCGTTAACTGCAGACGACTGTTTCGCAAAGTGTGAACAAGCATGTAACCCATGCCATCAGTGAAGAGGAATTGACATCACGCACTGTGACAACTAGTCTGTATTTTTCCTCGTTGTATTGCGTGTAAATCTGTAACAACAGTGACCTTTGTCGTGTAGTAATGGCAGGAGTCATGAGGTGTAGGACTGGTGCTTCTCTCCATTGTGCGAATGATTTCTTTCTCTGTAGTGTGTGAAGTCAAGGTCAGCAACGAAGCGTCACTCGGTCGCCGTTCGTCACCTACACCGCAGTTTCCCGACATGAGCGATGCGACGACTTCTTCGTTCGCCCAGTGGTTGTCTAGGTCAGGCGATGGTCTTTTAAGCTTGGCGATAATCAGCAAGGAGTTGTAGGCATTCTTTTTTTTTTTGTTGCAATTCATGCGATTGAATTGTCGTCTGTACATTTCGTAAATACGATAACAATCTTACATACTTCAAAAAATGTTACCAAAATATCAGTCAACTGGTTACTGAATGCTCCTTTAAAATTATATGTTTAAGTGAATTGCTCATTGTATTAGAGGTTCATTGCTGATAATTTCTGTTCATATATAACGATATAGTTTACAGTATTCTATTTACTATGGCAACTTCGAGTTACATGATGTGATTCAATACTGAAAATACGTGTCAAAGCTTAGACACAAGCATAGAAGTGAAATAAAAGCAGCAATAGTATAGATAATCATAAAATTAAAACGTACCTATGATAACATATAATATTAAGGTCAAATTGAAAATATTTCGAAATTGTATAACAGTTTCTCGTATCCAATTAAGAAGCCGGACCTCGCTAGCTCAAGTAAGACATTAAGGTAAAGAACTCAGTTCTTTTGCGGTTTTGTTGACGGCCGTGACCCGCAAACAGCAGTCCTTTTCGCAGGAAGTGCCATTTCTCTTACGTGAAGTTACACTGGACAAGAAAATTACGTATTCAGTTCATAAAAATAATTTTTGGACAGAGATGCTTCTGCATGCAGACGATCCAGCATTTTTGGAAAGACGAATAGAGTTACGTATGTCTTGTAGGGAGGTTGCTAGGGATTTAGCTGAAATGCTTTTGTAATTTTGTACCGCTGAGAATCATCAAAAAGCTAGAGTTAAATCGAATTATGACCTAATAGTTGAAACATTCTTCAATTAATCACGACTTCGTTTGCTAATAATATGTGGAATGACTCATTTTGCAGTTTTGAGCTTCTTGATACAAACGAAACGAGACTCCAGCCACTTAATAATAATAGGTAACTGCGAAAATTTATATTTTAAATAATTGTTGCTATAAAAAATAAACGGGAATAAAAATTATTCATTCTGGTACGGAATATCACCTTATTGATATGAATATTTTAGGTTTTAACTAAAAATCGCTGGGTTGATAATCATAGAAAACGCTGTTCGGGCTGCAGGCAATGCCATGCAAAAAATGTCCTACATATACTGAACCTGCTGACCTCCACCTGAGCGACCTGTACGCGTTCGTTATAGCGCTTATCGCGTCCTACTAACGTCAGCTTGCACCCGTAACTAATACAGAGGTTACTAGTAAAGAGACTATCACCAAAGTCGGTTGTCCGTAAATTCGATACCGAAGATGTGAATGCATATCTAATGATGAATTTTTAGACAAGTAAATTACGAGTGTAAAATAAACAAAGCAACCAATATTTTAGTGGCGAAGAAACAATCATAAATTAGATAGGGTATGCATTAAAAAAATTTTGCTGGTTGAACATCTTTCCATCTCTGTAACGAAAAATTACTGCTTAATTAACTTGATACCGTTGTCTCGATCTCAAGATATTTTTTTTCTGAGTCATTTATTGCAACGTTAAAAACGTTCATAGAAGAAGCCGAGAAAAGAGCAGTGAATCGTAGCCATCGAGGTGCACGTGCTATCAGCACAAGCCCCTCAAAGAGCGCGGCCATTGTAGCTGAGGTATCGTGTGGAGGTCAGCGAGGTTGGTTCAAGGTAGGTCATTGGCGCGATTCTTGGCTGACTGGTGGAGCGACCGAGCTCATGGGGAGCGGATGGAAGGCCATGGGGGGAGTGCGGGAGAATGGGGCGAGGTAGGGGAATGAGCTCAGCCAACGGAAGGAAAGGATTTGAGGAGAAGGAGGGAGAGGGAGGAATGGGGCCGTTACGGGCCGAGTGCAGAGCGTCATTCTCATTGCGAGGCGCTCGTGCGTGGTGCGGAGGCTGGAGTAGCGTAAACCTGCAGCAGAATAATCGCTGGCAGGCCAGCCATTCACAAATGTCCCAGCTCGCGACTTGCTTGCTAGGGAAGGAAATAAGTTACAACGTTATTGCGTCCTTTTTGCATCGTAGCGCAGTTGGTTGATATTTTTCTTGGATGATCACACACGATCACCGCTTGATTTTGGATTTTGGCTTCATTAAAATGCAAGAGTTATTGATTCCTCATCAAAACTTTTTATTCATTTTGTTTATTCAAGTGTTTGTGTTATTATAACACGAGAGGATTTGCTTATAAAGTCCTCAGATGATCAATTACTCACGTTGGAATTGCGCTGCGAATTTGCATATTAGTAATCAAGCCGAAATTTGCCTGAAAATTGTAAATTCATGTATATTATGAGATAAAATTCATTAATAAAAATCCCATCGGATGAAACAGCCCAGGAAATTTTGTAAGTATTTTCCATGTTTAAAATGTACGATTTAAAACCTAAATTCTAAACTTACAGCTACGAATCAGCGAACACGAACAGCTTTGCGCCATCCTTGAGCACGTTAATTCCATTGCGAATTTTCACTTGGTGTACGATCGTATTCATAGTGCGAATATTTCCACCATGCATCATCCATTTAGTAAAAATGACGGCAGATCAGTCAATAAATATCCTTGAAGTAAGTATTAATTCCTTCCCAGGGTTTGTCAGCGATTAGGTCGTCAAGATGTGAAGATAGTTCGGTTATTGTAGTGTGCAGCTGCCTGTACACGAGCTCTGGCTGGGTTCAAGGCTTGTCAACATTACGCAAGTGAACTGTAGTCGGTATCTACGGTGCTGGCGTGAACACTGAACACTGAGCAGGTAATCCGGGTCACTGTGCTGCTCAACGTTGAACAAAAAGCGTTCAGACTATGAAAACTTAACTGCTTGTTTCGGTAATGAGCACTTTTGTGATGTGAACTTGAATTGAATGGCGCATTCGGGTGGGGGTGAATGAGCAGTTCATCGATTTAGACGGAGAACACTTACTGAACACTTTATTCTGATTGCCGAGCTTTTCTCACGAATAAATTCTTTTGAACAGTTATAAGGATCAAAACAAGAAGCCCCACCCTTCGCTAAAGTGGTAACGGAACTATGAACACTTGTTTTTCGTCACTGAACCATTTAACACTATGAACACTGAAACTTCTGTCTTTATTAAGCACCAAAATAAAAAGTGTCTTTTCATTCATGTGAAAGATTTGACACTTTTAGCGATCGCTGATCGGTTTTTAGGCGAATAATGATCTCGGTGAATAAAAGGGACACTTTAAAGAGTCATCAACTCTGAACTTGTTTTCGAGAAAAAAGTGTTGTATTGAATTTGCGGGATACTAAAAATGCAAAATACAGTTGAATCCGACTCCTTAACATGCAGCATCAATTTGCAGCGTGTGAAGAATAACATTCTTCAATCTTGTATCCTTGCTATTGAATTCAACCTTTTAAATCTATTTGTTAATATTTACTAGTTTAAATATTTCAGCCCGTGTTTAAACTAGAAAGTGGCAAATAAAAATGTAGCGAAAAATTACTTTAACACGTGTGTACTATTTCCAATAATCAAGAAATGATAAGCATTAAAAATAGATACATATAGATGAATAAAGTTACATTTAAAGTTGATGTCTGCATTTTTTAGGATATCAAAGGATCAAGCAACTGTGAGTCCGATACTTGGAACGAATAGACCACTCCTTGGAACAATATGTCCCCCAGATTGAAGCGTGACTAAGAAAAATTGACTTCAAAAAGTCAACTGAATGTTCCTCGAGGAATAAACCTCTCCAAATATTAAAACATTTTGCGATAAAGTTGATAAGGAGTTTATGTTCAAATTAACGCACAATTTTTAAAAAGATTCTATCTACTTGGGGCCGGATAAAAAGACCTGAAAGTTCGCATTGCGGTATTGACGCTCTTCCATTAGCATTGAATTATTCCTATATAGGGTGCTGAGCTCATTACCAGAGTAATGGAAACAATACGCCACAACAATGGGGCCATCATGCGACGAAGACTAAATCATGCAGTTGAGCGAGGCGTAAATATGAACTCAAGAGCAGCTGTAGTCAGGACTCGCCTTACACAGGCCACGCAGTGAGTGAGTCAGGTGAATAAGAGACAACAGCCTTGATAGAAGTCACTCAACTCTAAGAGCCATGCAGCAAGTGAGGGCAATGCTACTTTGTAGGGAGAATTTGAACAGAAAAACTGCCGGCAGCAGCTGTGCGTGGTAGAACGATCACCCTGACAGAGGTACAAGTTAGCAGGCCAAGGTTCGCTGCACAGGGGCGATGCATTGCTCAGCGATGGCTGGATGAATGTCCTCGCGATGTTTCATGTGCGTGAATATATCTGACAATGATCAGTTGTGTCGTGTTATGCTTATATAATTATTGTCTTATCGAATTATACGATTAATTATCGTCTTAATTGTCGTATTATTTTGAATATACTTTTTGAAATTTTTGTAATAATGTTTCTGTTCTGCAGCTTGCATGGTGTTATTCAAAGCGGCAATTCGCTGTCCTGGGCATTTTTGAGTATGGAACATAATGTCTATTATACATATTTTTTATTTATGGACCAAATTTAGACTTTTAATCTTCTTATCAACGATATTTTTTGTCTGTGTGAAAAATTAAGTGTCGAAGAATGATGAAAGGTAATTACAATTTGCTCTGATCTTGCAGAAACTTTTGGCCGTTGATGATTAACAGTAGATACTGCTCTGTGGCAGTGATAGCATAGAAAGTATTAAGCAAATTTAAATACCGTCATTTCTGAAGAGGTACACTTGCTTTAAATTGAATTTCATGAGAGAAACCGTGGAAAAAATTGTCTTTAAAATGTGAGTTCTTTTAAGAGTGTATTGCAAACTAAACTCTCCCTTTTATTCACGAGTTTAAGTTGGATTTTAAACGAACTATGCCACACACTGAGCTACTGAACTGACATTGCCGGTAGAATCAAAAAGACTTTTTTCGCAGAGGCTGACCTGAAAACTCGACAGCGACTGAGCTCAGAACACAGAGCGCCCGTAAAGCTACTTTGCAAGGAACTGTACTCAAAGCTTAACAGAGCGGAAAGATCTAAATCTGAAACAAAATCTGGGAGTGCTGCGCCCCCTCAGCGAAGGATGTTTGAGTATTCCTTCATGCAGAGAATATCCTCGTCAAGAGGTTTCACTTTTTTAAATGTTTCAACTGGATGAGCATTAGAGGCTGTTGGCAGTTTGTTTTAAAGAATGCTGACACATTTGCTGAACGAAAAATCCCAACAAGCATGTCATCGCAAAAAAAAAGAAAAAATTACTCTTGCTACTATGCGTAAGATGTGTACACGAGGCTGACCCGTTCATGGGAGACTGCTTCATTAAAGATCTACAACTTACAAAGAAAGAGGGCAACTTCAATCAAGGCAAGACAAAACAGTAGCGGAACGGATATCTAAATTCGTTTGTAGTTAAAACCTAAACTTTTTTCCCTGAACTTGCTTACAAATTACGCGACACAAATACTTGAATGGAGCTCGTACAAATAACTCAAGCGACATCACAGTCCCTGACCCGAGCGCTTCCGAATGAGTTACCTATGTATTTCCAAGCCAGATTTTTACTTTTTTTTTTTAACTAAATCGTTTAAGTAAAAAATCAGTATATTTTGCGGTCAGTATAGTATGTGCCAGATAAACGTCAGTTACCATAATGTTGTAATTCTATCGTATTCAATGTGTTATTCGGCGATGACGATGTAGAAACTGTAAATGACATTACAAAGGAGTATAAATAAGTTTAAAATCAAATGTAATTTAAGCTACTGTAGTTCATCATCTGTTATAGGAACCTTTCATTCGTTGAGGGCGAGTTATAAAAAAACAAACTCCCTTTTTAAATTCGGGATAATAACCAAGCAGAGAACAGTTTTTTACGATGTTGCGTGAAAAATAACGCGTATAACCTTTGCAAAAAAAGCAACGTATGATGCGGTAATGAAATTCTTTGATCATTCTTATATGATGTGAAATGATAAATGAGTTAATGAAGAATATACAAGAAGAATCAAAATGCGTGAGCTGGTTTTCTTGGGAAAATAATTTTATGATGATGATACTTTATCTGGTTTATGATTTATAATTTAATTCAAATTGAAAAAACCCTGTTTTTAGAGAAAATAAAGAAGTCCACCGAAATGGAATTTTTTATAGTGAAAAATCTGAGCTGTATTAGGTACTCGGGATTGTTTTCCAGTGGTGACTCACCAGTTCATCTTAACCCAGAAAATAAGAAAGTGTCGCAGCATGCACTGAGCTCTCATTTTATGTGTGCTGCCAAAAGCGTGGCCCTGCCGAGCGGAACACCCACACACCAAAGAGACAACTCACGATCAAAGAAGCTGCAGGAATAACGGTTCCGAAGAACGGTCCGAACGAACGAACGGCCTACGTTGTTCGGAACCAATCGGGCCGCATTGTCGCCACCTCGGAACTTCAGTTGGCTACGCGCGACATTCTTGCGCAGGGCCAAATTCAGTCTACAAGAGCAGGTCTTGCTGGAGCAGAAGTTTTTGAAATATGTTGAATCATAAATAGGACATCAAATTTCAAATCAATTGGATTTGCATATCGATTTCAGTGTCGAGACTTCAGTTGGTTTTGACATTTGGTGCTTGAAATGATTGTTCGGTTCCCTCTTCTATAGATAGAAGCTTTCTTTATTAATAAAATTAATAACTGAATTTGTAGCAGGGGAATGAATGATGTGCCAGCCCAACCAACTTATTTAATGTTGCTGTTGCTCGAGATCATTGATTCTGTGCACAACGAATGCATGAACGAACTAACAATCGACGGAAGCATCGAGGCCGCAACAATATTTGCGCGCCACAGGAACTGCCACCACACGCCGGCCTAGGCGTTCCGTGTGCAATTCACGGCTCATCGATCAGGGCGAATAAATTGGGGAGCATATTTACTCATTGTTTTAAATATTCTAGTTTTAATTCTAGCTTAGAAGAATTAGCGTGGAATTTATATTTGTATTTAGAGAATGAAAAAAATGAATTTATAAATTGATGAGTAGTGAGATCATGGTTAGTTAAATTGAGAATACATTCAAATAACGAATTCAGTAACGTTTAACTTGCATGCTATTCATTTAGAATAGTAATATCCCCTTTGGGCGCAAAAATTACTTTGTCTTCCTATGATGTTAAGCAAATAATTCTCCTCCAGAAAGGAATCTTGCAGAAAGCTGGAATTGGGACACGGTTGAATCTCGTTAATTCTTTTTAAAACGGTTTATTTCAGAGGACGACAAACGGAAGATTAATTCTTCATGTATAAATGCTTATATCATATATGAATGTTATGGTATGGTTCGGTATTTGGATACCCCAAATCCCGAAATCCGCACCATCGGAAATGCACCTGCATGGTAAATCGCATAAAAATCAGAAGGTTCACTAATACTTTGATTTTCAGTCGTTTGATCCAGAAAATATAGCCGGGTTTATCGAAAAAAACATCAACCAGGACAGATGTTGACCAGGGTTCAATCATCACAATTAAAAGTCTTATGTCAGTATTATAATGATATATAATGTATAAATGACTGCACCCAATAACCCCTGAGAGAAAATATATTGCAGTTGCCGCGGAAACCTTCCTCAACGCTTCTAAAATAAAAGCTCCAGAAAACTTCAGAAAACGTTCTACCCATTCTACTTCCTGCTTCTTTGACTTTTAATTACTCGTAGATTCAGCTTTCTCAATTAATGAGGTCGCAGCCATCGTGTAATGCCGGGTCTTGGAGTGCAGCTGAAGGCAACCACCTGAACAACTCCCGATTGACCAGCGTCCTCCAGGAGCCACAATGCTGCTGAAAATTCGCCACAAATTTGCCACTGTGAGATTGCGGCTAACCCGATCATAATACTTGCCTTTCCGCATTGGCGCCTAGTACGCGTTTATGACAGCATTTTCGGTTTGGGATTTATCTTACCCTCAATTATGTTGATTACAAGTCCTTACCCGCGGCCCAATAGCTTGAAACTGGAGTTCATTGTTGGAAGATACAAATCGCTGATAGTATAAAAGACTGTCCTAAAAATACATGGATTTCAATTTTTTTACATTAATTGGCTGTTTTTGGTAATACAGACAGTAAATTCTTTGTTGAAAAAAACTTTTTTCGAAAATGACGTCCAATCGAATATGCTGGTGAAAATCGTGCGTCTAATAAGTGTGGACCGCAGTAATATTCCCTCAGCTCCAACTTCCCTCGTCCCCGACGCAATCTATCCCGTCTGAGATAACCGGCCATCCTTGACCGCTTTAGGCTCGGGCCGTTTGGGTGGCAGAGCGTTCCTGAACGCACGAACGCAGATTTTTTTTTTAAAACAGTAGTTTAGAATCAATGGCAAACTCCAAGTCCCAGCATTGCTTGCCAGTATCTTAATCTTTGCAGGTCGCAAAAGATACCGTGATGAATGAAGTTCATGTTACCCATTCAAGCCAAATGGATTTCAATTTACATTCACTATATGACAAAGTACGAGTACGACAATATTTATTTACTGCTTGCAAACGATACAATAGCAACCCTTCGAGAATAAAAAATTCAAATGAGTTACACAGAGGATTGTGTAATCAAAATATTAGGTAGCATTCGGGTAGACAACAAAACTTCCACTGAAGATCGTCAGCACAAGACCGGAAAACGAGCGTGGCGTAAACGTGGCGTATGGTGCTTGTTCTGGCAATTCGAAGCTTTTAAATTTATTAATAAAGCTATTAAATTTAATGGCGGACAAAGTTCTGCTGTGACAAACGTTCTAAAAATAATTTGAATATTTTTAATATACTTTACAAATAAAAAAGAGCACATAATAATAGGATTTATTCGAGCTTGTAAGAAGAGTGAGCATTCCAATTGGGGAGAAGGCCCATTGTGGTTAAAGGTCACCACACAAACCGCACTTTAAATTTCGGTCACTGAGACAGCGGTTGTGAACATTGGTGTCGGTATGCCGACCGCGTTATACACTTGAAATAAAATAAAAGTTAAAAAGAAGTTGAAAAAATTTAGAGAATAATGAGTTTTGAATATATTGTGTCTACATCAGTATCTGAATATGAGAAATTATAACCTTCGTGAACACCTACGCACCAACATTTTGAATTAAAATAATTATTCATATGCACAAGTAAAAAAAAATCCTCTGCCAAACTTCATCTCGTGTACTGTTGCATCCAATACGTATAGTTACGATCTCGTGTACGATACGATCTCGTGTACGATCAAGTGCGCTAGTTTGATGGTGTTATCACTGCAAATGGCGATCATAAGATAGATTGGGTAATCACGACCGGTCCGCGGGGCTGAACCAGCACCTGTGCTGCTGCCTCTACAACTTCGGGAACTTGGGTTCCACGAAAGCTCGTTGCCTTCTAAAAGTGAAAACTTGGCCATATCTGCCGCGCGGGACGTCAACGGGAATGAAAATTACTGTAATGAAGCTTAGATACGTGTTGGCTAAATGCAACATCAATTAAATAAATCCTACTTCAGAAAATTTGAACAATTAAATTACATCTATAAAGTAGGAAGTCGCCAGCACGTAATGAGGCATTAAATAATGGAATGAATTCCGATGATAAAAAAAAACAACTTACTAAGACAATAATACGACACAAACGGCACCAGGTGAGCAGTGACAGACCGATTGGTCTGTCACTGCAATTAAAAAAGTTATTCACTTGTCAAAAAATTAAATAAATAGAGAGAGATAATTAAGCTGCCCAGATAGGTAGTTGTACGAGGGCCCTCGTACAAGTCTTGGCCTCAATCTGGCCACAAATACTCGATCGCTGGCCACCAGGTCTTGCTTTGGCCCTCTTAGGAACAAAGACTGGCAGGGAAAGCTCGGCTTGGCGCATGATGAGCTGGCAACCTCATAAGCAGGAATTCCTATGCAGAAACTTAACGATAATTTAATTTATGCGTTAATTCACAGGGACGCGTAAGGTATTGGTCCATATCAATATCACATTTATTCAATATTGTATCGGTATTATTGGCAATGTAATTTAATATAATTTTTTTATTGGGCAAATCAATCATGTAGTGTTAATAAAAATAATGATTATATCCAAATTATATTTTTGCTATAGACTCAACGTTTGATTCGCACTTACTAGTTTTGAAGGATCAAGCACAATCTTTGTGCCAGAGCATCGCTCCAAGGGTAGCCTAATTTATTTGAGAATTAGTTATATGAACTGCATTTCACGTACTGCTAAAATCTTTTAAAGGTGAACTATTAATTGATTTGCCTGTCAATTTTAACATCGATGTAACTATTCTGAATTCCCAGCTGATAAAACCAATAAGAAGATATAAGTAAATTTTCTCCACACGGTAACTAAAATTGTTCATCACGTGAAAAAGACAATTATATTAAATATGAAATAGATTTGGAGAAGAAAACGTTTCGGGAATATGTTTCCATGTAGCTGTGGGAATCTACGGTTAATTTGTAAAGATTTAAAATAATATAACTCAGTACTCACTGCAATGAGTGTAAGAGAGCGCATTTTCTCGTCGACGAAAACGTGAAGTCACAGACGGACGGACGGACAGACATGACGAGCAAAATAGGGCATTTTTTCCATAAATGTGAAAATGGGCTAAAAGGGAGCAAATTTTTATTTTATTCGTGCGAGCAAAAACTAATGAAGCACTGAAATGCAATTTAGTGCAAAGAATGTTGAGTACAGAAATCTATTCATGCATTCTTGCCTATACTAAAACATTGGTTGAAGCAACTATGAAGTATGATATTGTTTATGGATAAAGCATTATTCCCTGAGTATAACGTTGACGTAACGACTATCCATGTTAGTAACTTAAGACATTAAAACTCTACTATTGAAGCTAGATATTCAATTGCTGGTTGCTGGTGGTTATGATAATTTATGCCTTTATCAGCATGAAGTTTCGATGTATAAGAATTTTATGAAAACTTAGCAAGTCACAATGGTGCGGCTATGTACGGTACTTATAAATTTACAGCTACCGCATTTATAACTTTCTCAATCATTAGTTGCATTTATTCATAGAGAAATCAAGAAATTACTGAAACATATTAAAACTCGGATATTATTTATTTCTTGCATTAAAAATTTCTTACACAACTTGCTAAAAAAATTTCCTCCCTGCAAAGATGAGATCACAATAAAATGTATAAAAAAATTTTTTAAAGACCACGTTTTTCATGTGGACTCAAAAGTAGAAAATAATTTTTCGGCAGCTACTGATCTCTGTTTGCTTTCATTCTCTTGAGTTGTTGCGAGCCAATTTACTTGACTCGACGTACGTATCGATGATACGAAGCGTATCATCGATATACGCAGTCTAAAGACGAATATCCTCTCGAGGATGACGTGCATTAAAGGTTCCCAACCCCTGCTTGTGAGTTCCTTTAGACTTTATAGTTTATAAACACAACCATCCACATAATATGAAAGGTCAACCATCCTACATAATATTCATTTCATTTCAGTTGGCCACGCAAATGCACAAAAGAAAATTCTTTTCAAAGTTCTGAAGAAAATAGTATTCGAGTGGATACATTGTTGTTCCCGTATTTATCTGGGTGCGTGGCTGTAATAAAGAAAGGTTCGGTAATAAATACGCCTGGAAACGTGCAACAAATCATTGATTATTGTATTGTTACCGGTAGCTGAGCTTCCCTAAGAGTTTCAGAGCGCTAGCTAGCGGGAAAGTTGGTGAAATATCGATTGCAAGATTTGATCATCACAGACGGACACGAAAGCGAGCTAAGAAAAACGTGGTAAAAAGTGTTTTAATTTTCCATCGTAATATTGAAAGCCTTGAATAACGATAGAATCTGAACAGCGTCAAACAATGAGTCACGTTCTTGTACATGACGCTCAACTTCCATCGCTATCAGAGGAATCATGTCACTGATGCTAAAATCCTAGTCTTTTGTGCGCTCGATTCATTTATTTATCAGCCTTTTTCTTCAGAGGCTTGACCTCAATCCGTCAGACACCTCGAAACAGGATGAGCGCCTGTGCTGTTGCCGAGTAACACAAGGTGCTTCACTCTCTGGTAATTTAGACTAATTTTACATGTAAGGAAAGGCGAGCGGTTGATGTATTTGTTCTACTGCATCTCCTCTATAATTGAGCGTTGATTGTGACAAGTGAGAGACAATTTTTAGATCTAGGGCAGTGAAACCTATTTGTGGGAACCATTAAAACGATTGTAATGCGCTACAGACACACAAGAACAAAAGAGTGATAAAGGAAGAAACGAAAACTTGTCGTTTGGTCTAATATTGTAACGTAAATAGTTTGCACAACATCGACGTTTACGAATGTTGTTTCTGGAACGGTATTCACTTGCTTGACAACTGTCACAAAGGCCGTCAAACCGCACTGAATGCCTTGCTGCCCTGACAAATGGATTAGTGAAACAATATTACCGCAGAAAGCTGATGGTCCTTATGGCACATGCCGTAACAGAAGTCAAAGTCGACCAACAGGAATGTCCGGCACATTATTGCGGTCATTGTACGGAGCCAGGCAGTACGTGCAGCTAGCTTGGGCTCCCAAGTCAAACTTCCATCATTGCTCTAACGATTGTAATTTAACTAACGACTGATCAGTTTTTGTACTAACGCCTGATCAAGGATGCATTGAAACTTAAGGTTATTAGAAGTTATGTCACAGCTCCCGTGTTTGTAGAACATAAGATCGGTGTATAGATACTGAAGAAAAATGTGTAAACGAAAAATTAGATAACGGTTCGCAAGACGGTAGGTCACCTCATAATGAAGCTTGTTGAGCACAAAATAGTTGTAAAGTGAAGCTGCATTCAACGCTTACCGAAGAGGCGTTGCATGCCTGGCTAATACACTAGACGAAGCAGGTCAGCTTCATGTTTTAATAGAAAATAGTTTTTATGGGGCAAATCATCCATGGGGCAAATCAACTTTTCCATTTTGATCATCGCTGCCGTATCTGGACTGGAAACTTCAATGCAGCTCAGGTATTTATCTCAATGAATATAGCACTTACCCAGTGATATTCCAGATCTATAGACATTCCGAGTTTTGCATATTTTAATGTTCTAAAAACTCATCAGTGACTAGTGAACTTCAAAACTTATTTTTATCTTCTAAAAAAGAGTCGAAGTCTGAGAGATTCGAACTGAGAGCAGCGTAACAGTTTATCAGTGAGAGAAAGTCACGAGAACGCTTCACGGTGGCAACTATTAAGTCAAATACAACAGCCAGTTAACCGTCGTATAATTATGGATATATACCGCGAACATTAATGATCAAATAATTTGACTAAAATAGATTGAATTAAATGCATTCAGGGATTTCATAAAAAAAACGCAATCAACCAAAATTTTTGTTGAAAACAGTAGCATTAGTAAATAACTGCGTCGCGGTATTGGATTCCTGAAATAACCAGGTTTCGGTGGTACTACTTTCAAAATAAGAACAATGAACAGATTAAGAAACTTCTATCCATCGAACTTTTGATACAATAGGATATGGCAGGGTATGAAAACGAGAGAAGTGGCCCGCGCAGGGAGCACCTAGGAGGACCGTGCAAGAGGCAAACGGTTAGTGGGTCCCGTTACAGCATGCGACCTGACCTGGCGAGCCCGAGCGCTGGCTGCTCCTAAAGTGGGATCATCTCCAGCGCCACTCCTTCCACTGCCCACCCTTCCTATTTACCTTCAATAAACTTATCGAATCAAGTTTTGAATTGAAAAGAACATGCATACAAATGCACCACCTGCTTACTCTTTTCGGGCAAAATTGTAGGAATAAGTATGTATCAATGGAAACGTTTACAAACATTCATTGAATGTCTCAATGATAACAATTGACTAATGAACTGAACATAGGAATGATACTGAATTACGATCTTGAAATGGGATCATGGGGGAATGAAAAAAAGTCGATATCTTTTCAGCAAAAGTTGCGATATTCCAGTCAAATGGATAGGAATAAGAAGAAGAAAAGTATCACAGCGCATTAAGTTTAGTGAAGTATAAATGTACAAATATCTGCTGGCGAATTACTTCTTATTAAAAAGGGTGATCGTTTAGCAGGAAAAATAATTTATTCTCTCAAAATATCATTAGTTTGAATGACGGTGCATCGAAAAGCTCAATGATTTTTTGGAACTCAAATAGAAGCGTGCATAATTTCATCCAACAAATAATTTTTTAATTAAAAAATTTATTGTGCTTTAACGGAAGAAAAGAAAAAAGTTGAATGTGATTTTTCAACGTTGGTCAATTAAAATATATCATTATGTACATTGAACTGCCTGGTCTATTCATAGGAATTTCACTTATTACTTTTCTATTTAATGAGCTTAATTTTAAATTGATGATCAAGAACCACACATTAAAAATGAATGCCTTCACCTAATAAACTTCATCTAATTATTTATCTGGGATTATTACTCATATTTATCTCCGCGCGGCATTTTTCATGATTAGAAATTATTTCTTAAAAAGCAGTGTAACAAATACAACAGATGAAAAATTTCATTATGATAATTATCAGTTCAAGAAACTCTCTACCTCTAATGTTATTAAGAGAGTTAATCAAAGCTACACCTACTAGAAACAAATTGCGTTACGTGCAATTCCTCGAAGAAGACTAAACCTATATCACTGTTGAGTGCCACAACGCGCAATTTTTCGCAGCGCAATGACACTGCAGAAAGTTCTCAGTCATGACCTGCATAGCACTGTCGTCATTCATCATCGTTATGAGGATATCAGCCTCGGTCCAGACTCACCTAAACACAATCACCAACGCTTGTTTTTTCTGCTCATGTTTATTGGTGGGCGTCTTAAATTCTGGTACCGCGGCACGTAACGATTGTATTGATACATGGAAATTAATTAGTCCTCATTGTAGTTCTTCGTTGTAAAATATTTGATCGTTAATACGCTTCAACGAAAGAAATTTCATCATGAATACTCTTCAAAGCTTAATATGTGATCATAATACTCGCCGATGCATAATGTTTTATGCTAAATACTGCCATATTTGACCATAAATACGCCGCCGATGCTAAAATATGATCATATTTTCATTAAAATGTACAATATTTGATCATATATGCACCCCGATGCACAATATCTAATCATAAACCAATTTTATAGAGTTACTGTAATATAGCAATTGTTATTTGAAGATGCAGGGAGGAAAACGGAAGAATCATTAACATTAATCTCTAAATGTGCCCATCAATGCCTTATCACATTTTGTTAGAACAATACAAATTACGCTTGATTGTTAAGCATGAAAATATAACACTCAAGACTTATAATTAGGGCAAATAAAAGAAGCTATATGATAAATAATAAATGGCAGCGATTTTATGCATTTTTTGTATGAAATTAGTACATTTTTATGCACTCACTCACCTGCTCTGGAAGCCAACTATTCACGGCTCCAAATTTAATTTTAATTAAAAATTTTGTCGTTTCTAAAATTAATTAAATTTAGTCGAAGCGACTTAACTATGGCAGAAACAGCCGTGCAAAAATTGCGCAAACGAGAGACAATCAAATTCTAGAAAAACGTTGTAACTCACACCTACCGTGGCAACATTTTCTCCCATAATATAAAACGCAGGAAAGAAACACAAGCAAACGTCTCTCTTGTGTACCTAATTGTACTCATAGGGTTGACCTTTACCGAAGGCACTCCGCTTACGCAATTTCACTTCAAGAATATCAAGTGCTCAAGAATTTTCAATTTCTTTATTGTTACACTCACCTTGCTAACTTTTCAACAGGGCAGACAGATTGTGAAGGAATTGGTATCAAGTTCACTTGGATTGTCGAGGCAATATGAAGCACGACAAAGAATGTCAAGAAATTGAAACGGCGTGGTCAAGAGAACACGAGTCGAGCAGCGGCGACGCTTGCCTAGAGTTGCTTATACGGAGGTGGCGCTTGTTGCATACGCTGGCACCACACGAGCTTGACTGAAGCTCTGAACCTCGTACACCTACTCCCTCGAGCTCCCTCCCTACTCCCTCGAGCTACCTCCCTACTCCCCCTGCTCCCTCGAGCTACCTCCCTACTCCCCCTGCTCCCTCGAGCTCCCTCCCTACTCCCCCTGCTCCCTCGAGCTACCTCCCTGCTCCCCCTGCTCCATCGAGCTACCTCCCTACTTCCCACCCCTGCTCCCTCGAGTTCCCTCCTTCTCCCCCTGCTCCCTCGAGCTACCTCCCTACTCCCCCTGCTCCCTCGAGCTCCCTCTTTCTCCCCCTGCTCCCTTGAGCTGCCTACCTACCCATCTGCCTACCAGAATCCTACCCATCATTCATACTTGGTTTCAAATGTATCTGGGTGTTTTGGAAACATTATATTCAGCAGGGCTATCTTAAGTGAAAAATATTGTAGTTTTAAGGCCATTAAAGAGCTATTGCTTTGCATAAAATTGAGTTGGGATTAACTTATGAAAGAATCACGATGTTAAAGTAAAGCCAAACCTGAATTAATACATTTGAGCAAATATTTTTGGGCAATATTGGCGTAATATCATCTGTTTTCTACTACCCTTGAGATTTCATAACATTTATCTAAAGCTTATGTTAAAAAAATAAGGCCGGGCCGTCATAAAACTACCAGTATTGAAACGGCTTCCATACTTTCGGCGAAACAAAATAAATGAATACCTTTAATTTTTGGTTGACCGCCCTATAATTTAATGGGACATTAATTTAGCGCATGCCGTGTGCTACCTGGTGTGAATCATGATTTTGTAACATATGGAGAGGTTCGTATTGATCGGTCGAGTGAGTGCCCTTCTGACGAACTTGAAATCTACTGATGACTTAGTTCTGATTTTTAGATTTCAATGCTACTCGGATAACTATTCGTGAAAAATCAGTTATCGGGATGAAAATAAGGAACAAAACGTTTTTAAAAGGAATTCAGCAAGTAAAAATTTTCTATAAAAGAAGCCATTTGATGGATAGCCATTTGAGTATATTGGTAAGTAGCATAAATGAACTGACTTTGGAGTGTTTAATCTTATCAGGGTTCTCCTTGCGCATGCACTGGTTTTTACGAGCGCGTCGAGCTTGGTGTGTTCGTGAGAGTAATTTAAAGTGAACCGAAATAACGGGTCAGAGCACGCCCCTCCTGTAACGGACATCATCAGATTTGTTCTCTTGGTGCTGTCTTGACAAAGCCAGCAGCGTTGGTGATGTAAAGAAGTGCAGGCGAGGACGGTCACTGCCCTAATGCACGTCCAAATGTGGCGCGCCAAACTTTATGTGGAAATGCGTCACGAGCTCCCGATCAAGATGCCTGTAACAAGATCGTCGCCATGACAGATGCTATGTTGCATTCCATCAAGTGATAATTAATTCTCATCCAAACACTTGGACACGTGAGAATGAATAATAAATGCACAATTGAATACGTGGAAAGATTAAAGTAATCAGACAGTGAGATCTGTAAACGAATTTTAGAATATGGATTGAGCGAGAGCTAGAGGTGGGTAAGCATTTTGTAAAAATATCCATTCGATATTTTCGTGCATGGATATATGTTTTATGACAAGGATAAATAAAAGTTCAGATTCAAGTCTGACATTGAAATTGAGCGAAAATGTATACTGTAATGGCATTTCCCGTTGGAATACTTCAATTGCGGATAGAAGCGGTAATTAATTAAAATGTTCAACATAGATCATCATGAACATCGCGAAGTTTAATAATGCAATAATTTTATTCATTGAGAAAGCTGTAAAGCTACCATGCGACAAAGCTTCTTGGAATATAGTCGATACGCAATATAAAGGTAATATATGAAAAAGTAAACAAAGAAATCAAATTGATTTAATAATTGCTTAATTTTACAGTCAAAATTACATTTTTGTGTGTGATCCGAATGTAAGTTGTTGCGAGGAGGCAAGAATGGACGTAGGTTTGAAAATCAAATTTTTATTCATTATCCATTAATTATTCAAACTTCGACCAAAAAGTGAGGCTCAATAATCCGAAAAATATTTCCCAAGAGAAGAACTTTGAAGCAGGAACCAGAACAGAGATTTGTGAGTCCACCCACAAGAAGACGACTGGGTCCGCTGACCCACTTACCCTCGGCCCGTTCTGTGCCGATCGTGCTTAGGTGCGGCCAAAGGAACGCCAAGAAATTTCAGAACCTTACATCATTATAAGGTTTTTTCTCGATGCAAGCGTTTATTCACATTTAAAATAGTGCTTCAGTTAACCAGTAGCAGATTCCCGATTTAACGCTTCGTTCCGTTAACCATTGAAATTAAGGTTAAAGTTCGTTCCGTTAACTGTCCGCCCTCAAAAATTCGCTGTATTATATCTCTGCATGTATTCAATTTTGCAGAAACAAGAATTTAAAAAATGGTCAGACGTTCTGTGTTTGAGTATTTTGATAGGAAATTTATGCTTTCCTTACCTCGAGTTTGGGAAATTAAAAACTGTCCCCTTCGTTTAATTGGAAATTTTTAATATATTTGACACCATGTTCGATGAAGGATTTAATGAAAGTCACTTAATTTCCAGGAAGTTGAATTAAATTATCGAAATGATTGAGCAATAAAGCTTTTCATTGCTAAAGGATCGAAACGAAACTCAGTTGAGTCCAACTATATAGTGGTATTTTTTTCCTGTATGTTTTTTCCTGTACTGGGTAAAATCTGGCTAAATGCAGTCAATAGTTAATAGTTAAATTTTCCCTCTTATAAAGTAAGAAACTAATATTAATTGGCTAGGAAAAGCACCAAACTAACTTTGGGACAAATATTTTTTTATCTGTAGACCGAATGTGATAGCGTTTATAGCATATAGATAGCCGAGATGATTAACATATTCGACCCTTTTTCCGGGGGGTGTAGCGTGGCAAAAAGCGGCGGTTACACGCCAGTTTTCACTGTAGACAAGAACGAACTTTCTCCCAGCGCAGCGTCGCGCTCAATCTAGGGCTCGGATGGGGCGGCGACGCTCTCGATTGTGCTCCTAAGTGCAGTTTATCTCCAACATCTATGATAAAATTCGAGGAGTGTTGCATATGTCAATAAAACGTATTGCGATATTTATTTCTCAGCAGATATTGTAAAGAAATTGATCATATAGGGTTTCCGTTGTAACGCAAGAATTTCAACTTATTTCCCGAATATTAAAAAAATAGAATCAAAGTTTTAATATTGTCATGAAAAAATTGCTCGACAAATTTTGAGAAATCGCAATGATAACATTGTACAAAATAAACATTGAAGAGTTTTATCTAGTGGGAAAAAAAATGACATGAACTTTTGACATGTTGGATGTAACATTTGCTATGAGGAATAATAGAAAATTAGTGCTGGGAGCCCTGAATGAATAACCCCATAATTAAACATGCAGTAACCTGGTGCATGAAGGGGTTCATGGTGCATAAGGGGTTCATGAAAAACCCCATAATAAAACATGAAGCTTGCATGCAATGCATCCAAAATTCTTCAACTTATTTCAAACGCTGCATGATAATTAATAAGTTGGCGAGACTTGCACTCGAGTGCCAGCAAAACCTGTAGACGTTGGACCGAGGGCAACGCCCTGCATGTGACCTCATCCCATACGTGACGCAACTGGGGAAATTATTGACTTGCTTTACCACCATACATGGTTCAGGGTTACTCACTATCCATACTCTTCTCGTAGTTCGACACACACCCGTACGTAGGTGCAGACGTTGCGCAACACCTCAAGAGGAAACCTGATCGGTCAACGCAGACCGGCCACAGGACAGCGTAACGAGCTCATCAAAAGAGCCAACGGATCGGCACTGCTCCAAGGCTGTTCGTGGCAAGGTTTCTTTAAGAGTACACCGTTAACGTGACAGTATTGATTTCCCGGCGGTTGTTATCAGTACCCGCGCGCTATACAAATCAAACGACAGAAATTTTTTCCACTAAAAATGTTTTTAGGTCGTTAGCGCAATAGCAAATAGTTTGATTTAGATCGTTTATAATTTCCTTTATTCTACTCGTGCTTAGATCTTAAATTTCTCCTTCTATCATAAGTTGCAAATAACTCTGTGCCGCTAAATAGGGTATTAGTTCAAGAATATCACACCGAAAGTTCAATGGGTTTAAAAACCATAAGAAGATAGGAATTGGTAGACAGTGACATACGATTTTTTTTTTGTAAATCTTGAATGCCATTACAGTAGTCGTAATGAGTGCTATCACTTTAAGCAGCAATTAATTTTTTAAACCGTCTTATGTTGAATACCTGAAATGTGGTGTAGGTTTCAATAGCGTCTTATACGCTTGTGCTTTAATTTATTCCAATACATCGAGTAATTTTTGTTTTTATTATAAAGAGTTTTATTATGAAACATTCTCATAAATTTCAAGAATCACACAATAGAAAGGGAGAAAAATGAAATATAAAATCACTCGATAAAAAAAAATTAGGCTACGACTGAGTTGGCAGTCGGCAGAAATTTTTTTAGTTAGCCCGAATTTCCTTTATCAGAATGGTTTTCTTTACTCAACTAGAAGCGTAAATCACAAATAATTATAGAACAAATATAAGAAGAAGCTGGAGAAATTGTATGCCCTTGAGAATGAGCTGAGAGCACCGATCGGTGGTTGTTATGAAAGTCCCACTCACGGAAAACGACGAAGAAAAAGAATAAGCAGAAAGCGGATGAGAATAACACGCAAAAGTCAAGGTTCTTCCCTGTTCAATACTCTTCTTAGAATCCTTTACATTTTACCCCCGTCTATTTTCATATGTGAGGCTGATACATTTTCAGTTCAAACTGGTTCATTTCATAAGTAAAAATGGGGTTCAATTGCCTCCTGTAAGTTACTCAATACAACGAGTTTTAATTATACCTAAAATTGTCATTTATTAGTTTCCGACCTTTGATAGATAAATATGGAGACATGGGTGAGCGAGCGGCTGGATAATAATTTTCATGCTAGGCGGCAGAGCTAGTGGCATAAGGCCGATACATAGTTGAATAATTCATTTGAAAAAATATTTATATGGCATGACCTTAAAATGCGATTCCATGTCCAATTCTCCTGGCTACTGACGATCGTAAATTATGCTGATGATGAATGTTTTTTTTTTGCTCATGCACAACTTCCTTACTAAGGACAATGGATGCGTTGTAGCAGGCATGCACGAAACTTCTGAAGCCTCGAAAATAACAGGCTGAACATTGAAACAACAGCTCAACATGGCATGAACTCAACAGCCGTGGAACAGGGCTTGGAAACGCTCATCAAGATAAATGGCTGAACATAGAAACAACAGTTCAACATGGCTTAAAATCAACAGCTGGGCAAGAGTTATTGAGGCTTGAAAACGCTCATCAGAAAAACTGGCTGGCAATTGAAACAACAGTTCAACACGGCTTGATATCAAAAGCCGGGGAACAGGGTTTGGAAACGCTCATCGGAATAACTGGCTGAACATTGAAAGAACAGTTCAACGTGTCATGAAGTCAGTAGCTGGGGCACGAGGCTTGCAAACGTACGTCAGGAAAACTGGCTAAATAAGTGGCTGAAACTCGGAGTATAACAGCTTCACACAACATTAACTTGGTCGGAGAATATAGCCTGGAAACGCACGTCAGAAAAAGTGGCTAAACATTGGAAGAACGTCACAGGAACTCAACAACTGGGAATAAGGCTTGGAAGCACACGTAGGAAAACTATATCTGAAAGAAAAATTGGGTTTGCATATGATGAAGTCAAAATGCAGAATAAAATTGAGGAAAATTAATTGAAACTCATTGTAGAATTTGAAGGCATGATAAAGACGTCATTTGAGGGAAAAACAGGAAATGTTTCAATATATATTACTGCTATCACAAAGAAGTGCAATATAGTCCATTTTACGAGTATCCATTGTTCTTATGATGGGCAATAAAGTAAAAAATATACTTAAATCAAGTAAAAAATAGCGATCCCTACATAGCGAGGAAGTGCTAGCAGTCAACCGCGGCACTCTATTGGCCGCACCGACCTAATCGTGGCCTCTGGCATGTCTTAATGGTGGGCCTTCCATTTTTTTGTTCCTGTCGAACTTGCCTACCGGAAAATTTAACAGAGTCTTTAAAATGTAATCTTTATCGATCTTTTCAAGAGGACATTTCCTGTTAAAACTCTAAGAAATTTTATGCAAATTCTTATTTGTCTAGTATGAACTAAGTTCCTTTCAGTCGCTCAAGTTTTCGACCCATACAAGAATTACTAATTTTGGTGGCTTATTTATTCACATTCAAATTATAAGGTTATGATGAACTATAATGAACGTAATCAAAAAGTTTATGATGAGCTGGGATGTACTTAATCATAAAGGTTATGATGAACTTTTACGAAGCATTGAGAGATAATTTATTGTGAAAATATTATTTGGATTAACAAGAAGACGCTCGTTTCCTATTCTGAATTATCAGTACATATTAGCTTTCGGTCCTGCCTAAAGAAATATTTTAAAAGAATTGAATTTTTCATTTGAAATCCATTTTATACGTTTGTTACATAGCTGAAATGACAAGAGTCATTAAAGCCTCTGGAATCTGTTTGTGAGACAGAATGAAAATCCTGCTTCAGCACCGACACCTCTATTCTATCCTCTAAGGTTATTATAGCTATGATGATTTGAAACTTGGAGTTTGAAAACGTGCGAAACCTCTTTTGAGGGAGCGGCTGCATGGCTCTACGTGCAACGAGTGCAGCTTGTTGACGGAAACAAGGAGTTCTGTCGTTCGATCCAACCACCATTACTGTGCTAATGAGAAGATTGTGGAGCACTGGAACAATGCCTTGTTCTACGTCTGCATGACTATGTACAGCAGTTTGTAGGGCAGGTGTAGCCCAGTTCTACGTCCTCGCAGCTGTTACAGCTCTGCGTGTCAGCTGATGTCTTTTTTATTGTGCAGTTGTAAGAAAGTACCTATATATACCTGGCAGCTGCTCAGCGACCCCTATATAGAGATATAATATTAAGTATTAAGAAAACCCTTTAAGCAGAGAAACTTTTTAGCAACGCAAGCAACACGCTATGCACCTATGTATATACACGCTACTTCAAAGGCTACTTCGAAGAACTTTTCCGGGGCAACAATCTTGCAGCGCTGGTTCTTTATGTAAGAAGTTCAAAGTAAATGAGTTGGAGTATCATAACAATTTATTGAAATGGTATAATTGATAACAAGAAAGTTATCTACACTGCCATTGCTAGTTGTACGAATGTCTCTTTGTTAATGAAAGTAAGTGAGTGAGTTATGTGAGATATTACCACGATACAATTGAATAGCAACTTGGATAAATAGAAAATTGAAAAATAATTTTTTAAACTACCAAGATGTTACAGTCACGCTATATTTCGGTGTTTTGTAGTTCTATATATTGCTAGATTCTATAATATTGTGGAGTTAGTGACCATAGAAACTGTCACTGGAGAAATTTTTATTTTATTTTGGAAAACCGGCTTTATTGTATAATTTATTAAGGGTTTAATCGTCAATGTGATCATTAATGCTGTCATTACGAATACGATTGGAGAAATAATTTTGATTGGCTGAGGAATTCATGACGAAGGATTTTTCTTGAGTGTCAGGATCCTGAAATCAGGTTTGTGCTACTAAAGCTGGACAAGTCTCAGTCACAACCTATAGGTACATTTACCTCAACATTTTGAACCCAAGCAAAGCAAACGGCTAACATCGTTGTCAGGCTTTGATTTGGCGATTTGCATGTGCTGTTAGAGTGCTCGATTTTGTTCTATTTATAGTTATCGATAAGTCGTTTATGAGTAATGAAACATTTTAGGATGAAAATACAATGTAATAAACAAGATAAACAATTACAATACTCATTACACTATTATCCATGCAGAAACTGCATGGATATACAATGACTTGAACACGAGTGCACTAACGTCACCTATTGATTCGTTTGTTTGTCGGGACTGACAAAAGTTATGCCTTCTCTTAGAACGCAACGCGATCTTAATGAAATAGCAACGAAGAATGAAGGTTTATCGAATACATGAAGGCAAGGCAGAATTCCAGCCTAACTGCAGATGACCTTTGCATCCGTTACTTAAATTAAGGCACAAATCGGGCGCTAAATGGAGGGAGTGGTGCAATTCGTTTCACCCGCACTTCGTCCAATTGAGCTTCAACTTGACCCAAAAAAGTCTCCATTAGTGAAACATTTGCGCCTACCAAAGTCAGCGCTGGCCGCACTCGTGCTGAACTTTGCAGAAGAATGGTTCCACGAAAAAAAAATTTGAGTTAGGTCCGATATTGTGGTGGCCATGACCAAAAATAAACAATATACTAACACATCTATTAATGCAAATACAATTATCATCACTTCTCAGCAAGTTAACGGATTTATGGAAAAGGCTTAATTTTGGTTACAGTTGAAAGGCAAAAGCAAGAAAAATTTTTAAAAAACTTACACATCAACAGAACACATCAACAGAATACATTTCTGTTGATCCCATCAAATTTGGGTGAAGATGAAACAGTACATAAATCGTAGATTTTCCCTATTTCATTATTACGAAAAAAAAAAGTTTCAACGACTCTATTTTCAGCACGAGTTTCTTTCGAGTTATGCAAAAGTTGAACAATCTTTCTTGTCAATTTCATTTTAGTAGCTATAGTAGTCGTGTTCCGATAATAATTATTTTTTTTGTGAAACATTTCAATACCCATTATAATTTGTGAAGACAGAAATATTTATATTCTGAGTCGAATTACTCCATTCCCTTTACTTTCGAGTAGTGTTACAATTTTTATTACCAACTGCATAGAAATACTACGACAAAATTTAGAATATAACAGATTCTTTGAAGCTATCATGCCAATATATGTTCAAAAATTCTTTTCCACATTCCGAAATAAAAAATTCTTCGAGATAAATTTCACTCTTTCAACATCAGGCACTTAAATTAAACCATCCAACACTTACTGACTACGGAAGCTGCACTTAAAGGATTGCAATTTCTAGCGTCATTTTAAATACAATATAATTTATAATATATCACATGCTCACGACCGGATAGAAGTTTTCTTGAACCTGGACCGATGTGAGCGCGAGATGGGCGATCTTCTGTGACCACACATGTCGCTGCGGTCGCCATGGTGGCTGAGTTTTGACCCGAAGCTTTTCTTTCGTTGCTTACCTGTTGCTTGTCTGCATTTTGACCAGAACCGTTCCATGCCTGGTCACTCCGACTCGACCCGTGCGCCGGCTCATCTCAACAAAAAATCTCTCTTGATATCTTTTAGCAATTGGGGCTTGACGAGACGAGCTACCGAGGGACGACCGTGTTTCTTGCTTTGCTTTGCCGCGGTAGAAGCATTTGAAGTCATGGATAATTCTTAAAATAACACGTGCTTAAAGAAAACTCTCTCATTAAGAGTCCCGTAGGTGGAAATTTAATTTAAGTAGGTATACGTCATTGAGGACGAACAACCTACATTATTTAAATGATATTCTTGCATGCTAAATTTTAGCGAGTCAAAGTCACTTACTGAGCTCAATACTTGACAAAATAAAATTGTATTACTTTCCCATGAATAAACGTTTTACCGAACAGTAACACCTGTTTCCTGTTGGAGCGCCGGTATTAATCTCTTTATACGACAAAAAAGAATTATTTCATTCGACATTATTGGTTACATCAAGATTAAACAAGTGATGACTAAATGCTGTCGCAATAACCTAGATTGCCAAAACATGTCAAATTAATTTTCGAACTGAATTCAAATTTCCATAATAGCCAAACATTCATCACATATAATGTTAGACAAATATTTCAATATACTAGAAGCGTTACCACCATATTAAGTATTTATTAGATTTTCACTTAATCTTACATCAGAAGTCGTACGTGATCCTTGATCTTCAAATATAGGGCCCATGGATATCTGAGCTCAGAAATGTCGGTCGCAGTTCTTTATTTTTTCATTGATTTAGTTCTTTGGTCGGAAGGAAACAAACACGCGAGCTTCCCGCCTCCAAAAACAAGCAGGTCAGAAACGAAGACAAATTCCTGAAGTTTGGAGCGCCTGTGACTGGAGTCCGGCAGCGGGAGCAATGAACTCTAACTGGTTGGAGCAGCGGGGCGGAGGAGCAAGCTGGAGGTGGAGGAAGAGACGAGGAAGCCGGGAATAAACGTCATAACGAGGAGTGGAATAAGTAAAAGGTCGAGTTGAAGATGGACAAGAAATGGTAGGAAGATATAAAGAGTATTGAAGGTAATGAATAAGCGAGATTATACTAAGAAGCCTGTTTTGGGTGACACTCAATTTCAATGGCGGTTAAGGTATTTACATTATTAGGCACTGTGTTGAAAATTATTTCACTTTTTTTCACGAAGATTAATTTACGAGTTGAACTTGATATGGATCGTGTTGGTACGTAGCTCGAACTAACGAAGCAGAGGCCACGACACGGAACTGCATCAGCTCCCCAGCTGCGCGATGAGCGCGTGACCGAAGGAACCCTCTGGCAAATCTGACACGGTCACCACTCGTGATTATTCTTCACGTGCATGGGGGTGAAATTTCTTTAATTTCGTAGGATATTCACCAGAGGGCAAACTTTCCAGCCTATTTATCGATCGAAATTACTTCATTTTATTTTCGTCTACAAGTTTTTCTGACTGCATAATCTAAAGTCACGCGGACTGCATCCATAATTGAAATGGAATGACCAATTCCTAGAACAGTTCAACGCAGATGGAACAAACTGCAACGGAGCTCAGTCAGGCGACAGGAGTTAGGTGGACGCTCGTTCCCATTCCACCCTCGATGTAGCACAGCCAAGCTACGCGACCCCGATAACTAACTGATAAACCAACGCTTGCAAGATTCTACGATCCGAGGCTATTGACGTGGACAAAGGTAGGTACAATGTACTTATATGTAAGTACTTATAATTGCAGCGTACTAAAATGTTAGAGCAGCTTACTAAAATGTAAGTGCAGCGTACTAAATGTAAGTGCAGCGTACTAAAATGTAAGTGCAGCGTACTAAATGTAAGTGCAGCGTACTAATATGTAAGTGCAGCGTACTAAAATGTAAGAGCAGCGTACTAAATGTAAGTGCAGCGTTCTAAAATGTAAGAGCAGCGTACTAAATGTAAGTGCAGCGTTCTAAAATGTAAGTGCAGCGTTCTAAAATCAAATATCCGTTTTAATGTTCAGCTTATGCAATAGTTGTTTTAATTTTTTGTCAAAGAAATTTTTGTTATGGGCGAGCATTTGATGAGATATTCTTTTTTTAGCTATTTTTATTCTTTATAATTGAGGTTGATGCTCTCTAGTCGCCACGAAACTTGGTCTTTACTGTTTCAGAGAATTACGTGAATTAATTATTGTTGTGTAAATAAATTATTGCTGTATAAAAGAGATTCACGGATTAGCATTCTCTGAGATCAGTAATATAATTTTACCCCTCATTTTCAAGTGCATTGAGCAAATAACTAAAAAGTTCGTTTTCATTTAAGATATTCACCGACGCAAAAATTAAAAACGGAAAGTAACATCACTAGTAACGAAACGTTTACCAGCGCTAACAACTTGGGTGGACACAGGAGAAAGACGTTTTTTGTGCAAAGCAACGTTTGCGGCCACATTTAACCGCACTAGGAAAAATAAGAAGAAGGCTGTGGACTTGGCACCGCCGCACCGCCTCGCAGGAAACGTGGCAACGCCGCCCCCACAACTTCATTCGAGGCAGAAAGTGTGTCATAGCCCAGTTCCCTGGAGCTGCACGTGTGCGTGCCGCTGCTCACGTACACGCCGTGTGCACGTAATGTGTGACTCACGTACACGCTTGCGTGAAGTGTGTCTCGTGTACACGTGCCAGGCTTCATCCACCCGACGTATGTGCGTGCCTCAGGTACACGCATTGCCTCAAAACGCATGTATGAGCGCCGCGTGTACCTCATTTAAATGTCAGTGTAGGGACATGTGTGTGCAGTGTGTTTCACTTCGTTACATGTATGAGCGTGTCGCGTGTGTAACGTATAAGCCTGTGTCAGTACCACACGTACACGCGTGTACGTGGGGAGTGTGTCTCATGTACACGCTTGTCTTGCCTACGCTCATGTCTCACGCACGCATAAACTGTGAGCCTCATTTACACGCACGCGTACCTCACGTACACGTTTGCGTGCGTCACGCACATCGTCCAGTATTTCGTAGGTCAGCTGTGTGCCTCATGTATGCGCTGGTGTGTAATACTCAGTAGCAACTTATTCAAGTTCCTCGCGCTCATACATCTGTGTGCACTGGTAATAAATTTTGAGAGTTGGTTCAATATTCACTATAGTGAGTTTTTTGTTCGTAATTATATCATATCAACGAGCAATTACGTTGCTTTCGCAGGTATTGGTACGCAATTAAATGCCTTATTTGTACACATATCGTAAAGTATTTAGGTGCGTAATATATTTAGCAGCCCTATTTTTATAGATATCAGTGAGCATTATAATCTTAATATGCACAGTTAGTTCCGCGTTCCAGTGGAAAGTAACATCAGGCGTATATGTCCCTATATACGCCTTATAGTGGTCTTAACTATCAGTTTAAATCGCTCAAAAACCGACACCCGGCGGCGTTGAAGACATCAGCAGAAGGTTATAGATGTGCCCGTTTCTCCATCATATCAATGGATTAGATCAGATATTGCCTAAGCACTTTTTTTTAAATCTTATGATCCATTTGCAGTTCAATAATCATGATATTAGGTAACGAAATGCAAATTGGCAAATTCAAACTGTGAAACGTTTTGCCATTGAAAAGAATGTTCATCAAATAAATAAAATTTAGGAAACGGTAATTTAATTTAAAATCACGAATTTATTCATGACATTTTGTAGGAGCAAAAGGAAGCATGAACTGTTCCAATATAATATTTGATGCCCTTATTAGTTTCATTCAGGATATTGTAACCATAATGGACTTATTTATAGGATTGAATTTATGCTCATTTAGAACCTTAATAAAATTGACACTATTTATTAGGAAGTAATAGCGGACAAAATATATGGCTTGAAGTAACGACAGGTACGGCAATATTTTTGGTATATGGATTCGATTTAGATTACTAGCGTTATATGTTGATTTGATTTATAGCCTTTTGGATAACATATAAGGTAATCTAATTGATTGTAATGTAACATTGTAAGTATTCTCAGCTGTTAAATATAGTCTTTTGGAAGCTTTTGTTCTTTACACACCTGCCTGCGTGGCCAATAGTTAACAAATTACTATCTATGACATAGCCCGTAAAAACGAAGTACCGAGCTCCGAGTTTCATTAACAGAAAAGTTTCGGCTATTTTAAATAGCTTCTTACGAGGAAGAAACGTCGTGTGTGTCAGAAACGTCGTAAATTGTTATGTAATGCCTATTGGAAACATTACATTTAAATTTTAAATCCTCCCAAAAGCCTATTTGACGAATTCAGAAAATCAACTTACAAATTTTCAATAAGAAATACTCTCTGGTCTTCAACGAAACAACATCTTATATGGTCTTACCTCTGCTCTTCAACGGAACAACTTCATATGGTTTATACTTCCCCCTTAAAGCTCAATTCCTGCCCAACTATACGATTATAATGAAGATTACATGTCTTTAACAACCGTAATCATCCTTGCCACTTCTTAAATAAACAATTTGTAATTTGAAATAATTGTTTCCAGCGTAAATTTCGAACGCACGCTGTCACCACAAATTGGATTTCACGCTTCTTATTCGTGTCTCCGGCCATGTTGGGATTTGGTCCGAATCAACTTTCACGGTTTACGTAGTTTGTGTCAACTCTCATGGTCATGTCTATACAGACCATGACTATATGCCTCGTTCGTACATTAACGAATGAGTATCGCGATCTACTTCATGGCAATCATCGTTATGATGTCTACGCATCTTCTGTACAAATAATGACTTGCAATAATGAATGAAATGTCGTGTCTTCTCTATGGCAATCATCGTTATGATGTCTACGCATCTTCTGTACGCAAACCAGCAAGAAAAATGGCGATTTGTTTTGTTTCACAGCACGGTATCCAGCCTAAACTTACCGGCCGCCTCCGTATAAACCGTGATGATGAAATATTGCTGTCTACTTAATGGCATCAGTCATGATTACGATATTCCAGTAGAAACAATGGCTTGCAGATACGAATGTATCTACGCAATGGTTTGTATACAAGTTTGTTTTCTCATTAGATGAAATAATAGATATTATCTTTCGCCAAATTACTTGACGTCATTTCTGGTCTAATTATTCCTGTTCCTTGGATGAAATTAAAAGAAAAGTGACAGAAGAACACATAATTACATTGACCAATATAATGGATCTGAAATTAGTGTGCCAAAAGATATAATTAAGGAAGTTTATTGCTCGTTTGTTCACACGAAAAATCTTCATTATAGCGCGTTGTTTTAAGCCTACGATGATGGTAAGAACAAGTTCTTCTTCCCAAATGAAAAATCACTCGGACAGTGTAAACTAAATTTCCAATATACTTAAAGTTGAAGTAATCATCAAAATTTGCTAAAAATCCATTACAAATAAAATTCTTGAAAGTAAATTCGACGTTAGGGCATGAATGCGTATAACCGTGTGGCTCACAAAGTGCAGTTACATTGGTCAGCAGCTAAAAATAAATTACCGGATTGATGTCGACCTCACTAGGCCATGTTCCCAAAACGAGATGCAACAAAACCCAACATTTATTATGTGGGCATTCGCTCTCAAACGAGTTTACGACATTATTTGATTCCGTAAATTTGTCGGCTGGAATTTTATTTGTCTGCCAGTCCTCGCAGTGAATTTATATACAGCTGTCTTATATAGAGATTGAAAACATAGTGTATTTAAGATTATATGAAACGAAGACAAGCGATGTTTAAATATTATAATTGAATTGTTATTCACTTTACAATCATTACGAATATGTGATATTAAGGAACGATATCTGCTAATTTTTCTTCCGTCATTTCCATCGTCATTTAAAGGAAGAAAGAAAAACAAACACTATGAAGTTTTCCTCTTAGTTTAACTCAATGTAATATATGACTATGTTTTATTATATATCATTCAACCTGACTCGCAATATTTCATCCAGGTCAACCATACTTTTTCTCTTTCGTCCAAATCAACCTGACTTGATCTACTTCCTGCAAGTCAATCTCATTCGTTCTATTTCATCTAAGTCAACATGACTAGTTCTATTTCATCCAAGCTAGTTAACCTGACATGTTCAATTTCATCCAAGTCACCTTGACTCGTCATATTTCATCCAAGTCGACCTGACTCGTTCTATTTTATCCGATTTAGTTCCTGACTCATCCTATTTCATCAGGGCCTGAATTATTCGTTCCTTTTTATCCAATTAAATTAGACTGTGTTATATTTTTACCCATTATAGACGCGGATGGATTGGGATGCACTCAAAAGCATTACAAATCTAGCTCCAGCATGACCCTATATATGACTCGAGAAGATGGAGAAGATTGATTCTATCACATAATATCGCGTTATAGCATACCATAAAAGTCCTCGTACTTGTTGAACCATGATCATGTTGTTCATTATTTCGGATTTGTTAATCATGTCGTAAACCAAATATTCCTCGAATTCTAACTTGGCCATTTGATTACTGATTCGGTCGATGAGTTTGGGCTTTACATCCCTAAATCATATATAGACTTTAGACGCTCATTTCGAAGCAAAAATGCATAATCACAACGACTTAGACCAAATGGTTTGTTGCCCTACTCATTTTGAACATCAAAAGATCGAACCTCATAGCGACTGAAGTGTTTTTGTGCTGATCTCGAGTTGGTAATAGCACGTACGACAGCTCCAATACATCCCGACTCGTATGAATGACACGCGCGTTCGTCGGCACAGATGTTTGACGAGATCTCCTTCGCACAATGGGAGAAAAGCGTCGATTTGTGTCCGGCTCCGTTAGCTTAACCTTTCTGGGTCATAATCACTTGATTTAATCCTTGAATGTCCTGATAATTTGTCCGCATCGACCAAAGATATATTAACGTTAATAGAGCTAACAAAATTCTTGATATCGGCTACTAATGAGTTAATTTTTATCAGGTTGATTCAAATGAGGAGATAATCAACCCAAAAAATATTTATTGGTATTTTTGACAACGTCATCCTGCTCTTTACTATTCTTTTATTTGTGGATAAAACACAACAGAAAACTAGAGCACATAAACTGTTTAATGATGCATCAGAAAATTCATTACCTATCGTGTCTTAAAACTAACTAATATTTAATAGTAAAATATTCATGTGCAACCTTTATACGACTGCTCGTTCGACCGATAAATTCGTGTAAATTATATTTATGTAATTCAGTGAAATTCTCCTGAGATCTGAACCACAAGTATTAAGATCGGCCCGACATAACAGTTTGAAAATTTGATGGTGAATTTGTGTGTAAAGAGTTTTTGTTTTTACGTTAATGTTGGATGCATTTTGTGATGATTGTGATTGTTTTTTTAGCACATTTTCTCATTTATGAAAAAAATGCACTATTGTGCTCGCCATGTCCGTCTGTCTATCTGTCCGTCCGTCTGTCAGTGACCTCAAGTTTTCGTCGACGAGAAAATGCGCTCTCTGTCACTCACCGCTGTGAGTAATGAGTTATATTTTTTGTTTCTTTTGTGTTCGATTGTGTTCAGTTTTTTATGGATCCGCCCCGTTTTTGTAACCTCTCAGCAATTTTTGGTAAGTAATGTTTTAAATCATCGAATAAAAAAGTGATTCGAGTTTTTGCCTCTTCTAAAACTTGAGCTTATATGTGTATGTGTGTGTGTGTGGTTTGTGGCCTACAAAGAACAATTTTTATTGAAGATCAACCTTCAAATAAGTCGAAGCATAGATTTGCACGTCGCGGTATGACCATGTTACATCGAAAAGTCGAGTGCGTTAGTTTTAATATTAATAGAGAAGAAAATTCCCCCACAATATGCAAAGACAAAATTCTTGCATGATTGCTTCGGAATGATAAGATCGTGGTACAAAAAACTTAACTTGACCACGCAATGACTTTATGACCTTATGATGAGTTTAGGACTTTTTAGTCCTTAGTTTTCTCATAAAAATAGATTATTTAGCGAATGTTCCTTCATTTGTTCCGCGGCAAAGTTTCACACTTTGTTACTTAGTTTATATTAAAAAGTTAATATTTTTACGTCATTAAAACATTAGAGTGCAATACATAATTTTTTGTAATAAACCAGCTTAATTTTCCCAATATATCGCGTTATTGAATCTTCACTCTCATCTGCTTAGAATCAAGGTACAAGTTTAATACACAATACTCCATGTATGTAACACAAGTTTCTGTCAAAAACTCATCTAACACTATAAAATCCTTTATAATCCTTATATATATAAACTCATCTAATACTCTGTATATAATCCTTTATAATTATGGTGGGTAGGATACGCTAGTCATGATAAAATAAATTAGGAAAAATGTTTTATATTCTCGGATCGACGATCTCTGAGCTATGCAATTCTAGCGAAATTATACTATTAATGACAATCGTAATTATTAAAACAAGCAGTGACACATGCTTAAACAACTCAGAATTAAATTGGTTCGATTTTTCAGTAAATTTGATCTTTTATTTGGTGTCAGTTTTTAATCTGTTAATTTTTTTATTAACACTATTATTTTGTTTATTTGCGTGACCCCTCATGGAAACAATTAACAGGAAAATGCTTTTTCTAAGCCTTTGAGATTTGTAATAAAAACTACATACCTACACTGCTATATACATTAAAATACTCTTCACTTCTTTTTGGAAACTTCCCGTCCCATGAAGTTTGCTCGGAAATATTGAAACATGTGGTGTCGTGTGGGAAAATTTAATGTAAAATTTTTGTTAAGCTTTGTTGTAAAACTTTAAATTTGTCTTCACTTTCGTGATTTCACAATCTGCCATTTGATTTTTTTTAAACGCTCCCCCTAGTTAACTACTGGACTGATACGTGATCTGGATAATCTCAGGTTGGTTTCTCATTTAATTTTTAATGACAAATTTATGCTGGCAGTATAAAAAGTTTTAAATGTAATACGAAATTGATGTCTTCCAACTCTAATAATTAGGAGATGTAGAAAATTTATAACCAAGTAATTTCGACCGTAAACCGAACAATCAGGGAGTTTCTAAAAATCTATAATGTCAATTCTGACTTCTCACAAGACAAGTACAAAACATTCGAGGCCATGAATCCTCTTAAGGTTACCGGCCATTTTTTAAATTATTAACTGATTTGGGGTGAATTAAGCAAGTGTGGAAATATGCGCTCGAAACTTGATATCTAAATTATCATATATCTAAAAATTCGGTCAGGGATCTGACCTAAAGAACATAACTATGAGGATCGAGGGTAATTTTCCATAATATTTACCTGTAACAGCAATAGTTACATTGAATTGCTCTCAATTTCCTAGGCAATTCTTATGATTTCCGGAGGTTATACCAGCATTATACTCAGGCGGTTTCATCATCTACCCATTACGAAATTCAATTTTGCTCCAATTAGCTTTCACTTATGGCGGCTAAGTATAAGCAAGACGAATGAATTGACTATATTACCGCTCGGTAATATTACATATACTTTGACAACATCTAAGACTTTTCCTTTTTTAGGTTATTGACGATAAAAAAAATTTAAAATTGGAGTTGTACTCAACCAAAGCCATATAGTATGATTATAGAGGACAAATTCACTACGGATGCGGAATGTTTTAGACATTATTCTCTTCAATTTCGCTTAATCATGCATGATTATCTTATTAATTTTGTGTTCGCATTTACAATTAGCAAGAATGCACTGTATTATATTGTTTTTTACGTATTTTTATTTGCTGAGTAAGAGACTAAAGCATTGAAATTTCCAAGGGGTACATAAAAGAAGTGGTTTTCTAAGATATACTCATAAAAAACAACTTGTTCCATGGTTAACTAATCAAAATTAAAGTGCCACATCATACAACAATAATGTTTTTCCAATAAAATAGGTAATATGGCAGATTCTTGGGGAACTAATAGTGTAGGAATAAAGAAAAAAAAATCATTGTTCTTAAATTAGGATATAACGTCGTGGTGTTGCGAGGTTTCGTTTCGCGTCTGAGTTGTCATAGTTCATGTGCGTCTTGTGTTGCAAAAAACTCTATTGTTATATCCTCAGCGGGAACTGCGTATCGTAAGTACACGAGTGAACCTAATTTAAAAATTAATAAAATATGCGATTTTCATAAAGGCAATATTCACGATATAGTGCTAAAGGGGCATTCGCGATTATGGTTGAGGTCACGATCACGAAGAGTATAGGCTAATACAAGATTATCATGAAGGACGCTACCATTACCACGACATAGAACTAAAGGGGCATGTGCAATTATCATGGAGGCAATGTTCGAATGTATTAAGGAACATACACGATTATCATGAGGGCATTGAATTTACGGGGCCATACTCGATTATCGTGACAGCATTGAATTTACGGGGCCATACACGATTATCATGGAGGCCACGATGACGGCATAGAATAAAGGGGCAAATTTGTTTAATAATTTGAGGCCACGACCACGATACTGAACTGAAGGGACATGCACGATTATGATTGAGTTTGATTGGAAACCAGTGCATGCTTTTTATTAATAATCTTTGTAGCCGCCATTTTCCCTTTTTCTGAAATTTGTAGCTATAGAATTAGCCTACTCGACGCAGTTGATTTTACAAGCGTCATTAGCATTCATTGTTAGCCCTTATACAATTTTCATTATCAAGCTGGTGGTTATACAACACTTGAAATTGAATTTAGGATATGACAGTAGTACATATCAATGATATAGTAGATAAAATTCAATATATTAGCTTAAAATTACTCTGAAAATAATTTCAGCGTATGCGGACGAATCCTGTAGTTTGGAGGTTGATGGCTGCAAACTCACTCTTGATAATGAGGGCCTCAGCTATCACCAGTCTCGATGGGTCGGGGCACCGCATCGACATTTGAGGCATGACTCGATGAGCATGCCTCAAATGGGCATGCCTTGATGGGCATGCCTCAAATGGGCATGCCTCGATGTGCATGCCTCGATGGGCATGCCTCAAATGGGCATGCCTCAAATGGGCATGACTCGATGGGCATGCCTCAAATGGGCATGACTCGATGGACATGCCTCAAATGGGCATGCCTCGATGGGCATGCCTCAAATGGGCATGCCTCGATGGGCATGCCTCACAGATTCTTGGGGAACTAATAGTGTAGGAATAAAGAAAAAATAATCATTGTTATTAAATTAGGATATAACGTCTTGGTGTTGCGAGGTTTCGTTTCGCGTCTGAGATGTCATTGCTCATGTGCCTCTTGCGTTGCAAAAAATCTCTAGACTCTATTGTTATATCCTCACCGGGAATTGTGTATGGTAACTACACGAGTGAACCTAATTTAAAAATTCATAAAATATGCGATTTTCATGAAAGCAATTTCACGATACAGTACTAAAGGGGCATACACGATTATGGTTGAGGTCACGGTCACGAAACAGAAGTATAGGCTAATAAAAGATTATCAGGAAGGTCGCTACCATTACCACGACATAGAACTAAAGGGGAATGTGCGATTATCATGGAGGCAATGTTCAAATGTATTAAGGAACATACACGATTATCATGAGGGCATTGAATTTACGGGGCCATACACGATTATCGTGACAGCATTGAATTTACGGGGCCATACTCGATTATCGTGGAGGCCACGATGACGGCATAAAATAAAGGGGCATATTTGTTTAATAATTTGAGGCCACGATCACGATAATGAACTGAAGGGACATGTACGATTATGATTGAGTTTGATTGGAAACCAGTGCATGCTTTTTATTAATAATCTTCATATTCGATTTTTCAATGAGTCGAACAAAATTTTTTGCTGGCGCCGGGAGATCAAAAAGCAGGTTTCCGAATGATATTTTAATGGATTGCGACGTTTCGAAAATACAATTTTTATAATCAAGCTGGTGGTTTTACAACACTTGAAATAGAATTTTGGATATGACAGTAGTACATATCAATGATATAGTAGATAAAATTTAAAATATTAGCTTAAAATTACTCTGAAAATAATTTCAGCGTCCGGACGAATCCTGTAGTTTGGAGGTTGATGCTGGAGACTCGCTCTTGATAATGAGGGCCTCGATGGGCCCTCATATATAGGCCCTCGATGGGCACCGCATATATGCGTTGCCCTGACCCATCGAGGGCACCGCATCGACATTTGAGGCATTCCCTCGATGGGTATGCCGTGCACCAGCAAGAATGCAGTGTAGGAATAAATAAAAAATAATCATTGTTATTAAATTATGATACAACGTCTTGGTGTTGCGAGGTTTCGTTTCGCGTCTGAGATGTCATTGGAGTGTTCTGGCGGACGTTCAGAACGAGAGAAGCGGAACCGATGATCACACTCTTCAGAACCCTTGTAATACCTATCCTTGAATACTGCTGCCAGCTCTGGACTCCGTTCAGATGTGTATAAGAGACAGATTATGACTAACATAACAAGATTTATTCATAGCAGCAAAATATACCAACTGAGATAAAGCAATGAATCCATCGCTTGATGATTTTTTGACGTTGGTTCTTTGGTCTAAACGACTTTGTGATACACCGTCTCAAATGCCCGTGTTTTATGGGCCATTGATCGGAATGATGGAAAGAATAACCAACTATTATCTGATTTTGCAATAACACATTTCATGGTTCCAGTGACTTTACATATCGGGTCGTTCTACACATCATCTATAATATTCAATTTAATAATTACTGAAAATAGAAATTGATAAAATATTATAATAGTTTAACTTCTGCTGGCAAGCGAATATTTTTGTTCATGATCACGAGCCGAAACATGGGCAAAATAACGTTACGGAAGATCATACAAGTTTTTTATACATTTTAATTGCTAACTATTATGATTATAGCCTCGTAATCCCGTATTCCGAAAATAAGAGTAATTAATCTACAGCACCAATAGCGACATGAAAATATCGGCTTTGCCTAAACGAAGTTTTACTGTTATGGATACATTATGAAGATGATCACAAACAGTTAAAAATCCAATGCATTCCATCAATTAATACAAATTGAACTCTTATCCTCTANCTGAGCTCAAACTGCCGCTGAGGAGTGGCATAAAGAAGGCACATCAGGGGCGGCACTAGGTTTTAAGGCTTATGGCTTATGTACTTATTTAAGGCTTATGGCTTATTTACTTCTTTAAGACGTATGGCGTATGTACTTCTTTAAGGCTCGTGGCTTATGTACTTCTTTAAGACGCATGGCTTATGTACTTACTTAAAGCTTACGGCTTATGAACATAGATTTAAGGCTTATGGCTTATTTACTTCTTTAAGACGTATGGCTTATGTACTTCTATAAGGCTTATGGCGTATGTACTACTTTAAGGCTTTTGGCTTATGTACTTCTTTAAGACTTATGGATTATGTAATTCTTTACAACTTATGGCTTATGTATTTTTTTAAGATTTATAGCTTATTTAATTCATTAAGACTTATGGCTTGTGTACTTCTTTAAGACTTATGGATAATGTAATTCTTTAAAACTTATGGCTTATGTACTTTTTCAAGATTTATCGCTTATGTAATTCTTTAAGACTTATGGTTTATGTACTTCTTTAAGACTTTTGGCTTGTGTACTTCTTCTAGACTTATGGATTATGTAATTCTTTAATACTTACGGCTTATGTACTTCTTTAATACTTATGGCTTATGTACTTCTTTAATACTTATGGGTTATGTGATTCTATAAGACTTATGGCTTATGTGCTTCTTTAAGACTTATGGCTTATGCACTTCTTTTAGACTTATGGCTTGTGTACTTCTTTAAGGCTCATGGCTTATGTATTTTTTTAGGCTTAAGACATGTATTTCTTTATGATCGTATTTAAAATTATTCAGGGGGGCTTTGAAGTATTTTAGGAGACTGAAGCCCCTCTAAAATAGGCAAAGTGACGTCGCAGGTGCAAATGCATATATTGGTATAACTGCGCAGTAGGTGTCTTTTATTGCTGGTTTTGTCTTTTTATCAAAAAATTTCTACAGTTTTGCGATATAGTTTGCCAAATTCAAGAAAACAAAAAGAAAATTGTTAATTAGAATTACTCATTGGTCTATGATATTCTAAGTAAAACGGCAAAAATGAGTTTATGAACTTTAAATCGCTTAGGTTCGTCGCCATCAGAAGTCAAGAATTGTGATTGAAATTAGGTAAATTCCTGCTAGTGACCTCATCAGAAGAGAAGTAGGATTGTAGCCGTTTAATGTTAGGTCGATTAGTTAATGTTATGAAACCGATAAATTGAATGATAAGGAACTAAATTCGTGATATTGTTTTTGCGCAATCAGCCTCGGTAATATTAATTTTTCTCAAATTCATCGAAGAATGAGGTCACTTCCAAATAATTGTAAATGCAGAATTTTCTCTTATAAATAAACAGGATCTATTAAAGATTTTATACGCGAGTGTATATGAGTTTAAATTTGGCTTCTGAGGCATAGTTAAAGAAATGAAAGCATTAGTTGTTGGGAGTTATATTGTATATCGAGCATTGAATTTTTAATAGTGATCATTTGAACGCAGACAAATGTAATAATTTCAACGCAATGATATTTGAATTATCATTTCTCTTCTTGGAGCTGAAAGCTCCTTTATTTGCTGTGTTGACAACTTGGCAGAATATTCGTACTTTAACTATCATTATCAACATTTTTTCATGATATTTGATTAAAAAATTGCAACCCACTTACCTTGCAGCGAAGGCTTTGTCCCTCGCTAGGCTGGACACTCTGGGCGGGGGGATGCTGGCTTGCTGACAGTAAAGGAAGATTGCGTCAGCGATGTCCAGGTTATCAGACGTCAGCCGCCCCAGGTGCTGGTGCACCAGACGTAGGCTGTCCTGCGTCACGCGTAGTTCTACGTCCGGCTACATGACGAAAAATGACTGTTATTGCGACATCTTGTACTTTAATTATATTATTCCTGAAAGGAATCTGAGGCTGAAAAAGCGCATATTAAACGTCATGCCAACAAATTCAAGTCATAGTATAGAAGTGATGGCACTGAAGAAATAGGCCCATGGCCTGGTGCCGATTCTTGTACTTTTCGTGACTTGATTCACAGGGAATCCGGCCTTTGGCACCCGATCTTTCCATAAGTGACGATTGATTGAGATAGCTGCTGGACTTATTGCCAGGTCCTTATAAGGTGCATATGCATTTCAAGATTCAGTCATAATCAACGATGTATCAACGTCATTTGCCTGGAGTTAATTGTATCAACCATTCGCGTATTTTTTCAACATTTCTCGTAATTATCAATCTGACAATACCTGGCACATACTCTAGATTTTTCCTCCAGTTTTGCCTTCCGTTGCGTTGGTAATTTTTATCTTTCGTAGTGGAAAATTTTAGACATAGATAATATAAACATAGGCAACTAAACTTATAGTAGTTGTTGGAGAGAAGGTGACGACATCATACTGCGACAACACAACATAATTTTTGTTTTGTTAATCTTGGTTAACATTTTTTCCTCAAATTATGAATCGGTGTCTAGCTGCGTCGGTAATTTCTTAGCTGTTATATAATAATAGAAGCCATTTGGATGTAAATAATATTAACAAATTCAATTCTATGTATAGTGAATTTTTTGGGGAACGGTGATGACTTTATAGTTGGACAATTCAACATAATTTTTCACTGTTAATTCGTTTTATATTTATTCCTCACATCGGCATCTAATAGACTTCTAACAAACAGGCATTTTATGTCATCCGAATTACTTATATGATTCCTGAAAAATGAAATATATCTATGAGAACTAATCTTTACGTTTTCAAAATACGTACCTTCCTTGCCTTCGCTTCACCGATGCGTATTAATTTAACTGAGAGTTCTTTTTTCAAAGTAAAATACTCGGTGTAATTGACTATAGCAGAAGATTTACTCCGTGCATGTCGGCGGGTGCGTCGGAGCAGGCTGGCCACGGCGAATCCCTGTCGGTTAATTTTGGGGTTGGTCCAGTGTGCTTTTTTCACCCGTAGCCGCCCGGATTAGCAAAAAAATTATTGTGCAATGGGTTTTGAGCATTTTATTCCCATTTTGATGTCACGTTGGCTTCTACTGCATTTCACAAAGCCGAAAACTGCGTCTTCTCGGCTTCAGTGAGTCTTGTCCCATTTGGCATATTTTTTACTTCGAAAAAATAAAAGTGAGGACACTGAACTACACCAGAAGTACACCAGAAAGGCCCTAAATGACGAAAATCAATATATTCTTTATATTTCTGTACTTTTTAAAGAGAAAATGTTACAGAAAGATACCAAAATGGAGAAAAACCTATCCTTGTCTTACAACCATTTCCACCTAGGTTTTTCTAATTTTCATAATTTCTTCTCATATAATTTGAGAAAAATTTTTTTTTTGGACAGCGTTGGAACCGTTTTAAAACGTAGTTTAACCTCGTATAATTAGAATCCCTTAATTTTTTGTGCAAGAAAAAATAATTGGAGAAAACTGGGTGGTCGTATAGCCATTTCCGGCATTGTAGTTTGTTAGAGTTTTTTTCGATCTAGGAAATCGATTAGAAGTTCTCTATAAATAATTTCATAGATAGATAAAATTGCACCTGCACTTCGAACTTAAAAAATTCTTAACTAAGAACTCAAATAACTATAGATGAAATGTATGAGTCATTTAAGAAAATATGTATAAACTCAATGATATAAAATTTACTATAAAGATAACTCCCATAAACGTTACCTCCAGTTCTCTTTGAAAGCTTTTTAAATTTTCCTGACCCTGGAGAATACGTTTCTTAATTTGTTGGACTTCTGCTTCCAGTTCCAGACGCGGCTTGTCTTCCACACCTGGTAAAAAAATTCTCATACAACGATCTAAAATGAGGATGTCAAAAATTTGAATATAAAGATGAGAATTTTTCGTTTAATATCAATGCACCAAATAGCAGAAATTTAAATGTGCATCATAGCTTATCAATGAATAAAACTCTAAATATATATCTAATATTTTTGAATGTGCACCGAATTACCAATGCTCAATCATCGATGATGCACCAATTTGAAGAGAATGAATGACATTACCCAGTGATAGACGAGATTACGATCACGATTTTCAAGAAAACATCCCAATTTGGCCAGGAGAATATAAATAATGGTTTCGTCCTCCAACCACATGACTTACTCTCGGTGATGACGGAATGCAGCTCACGACGCAGCTGCTGGCCTTCGTTGCGAGCCTCTTGCAGGAGGATGTTGAGGGCCTCAAGGTCCTCTTGTGCCTCCAGCACCGCCTCCTCCACCAGGTCCTCGGCCTCTTGCAGGCCCGATATGTCTTGCTCTACCTGTACGTAGCAAAATGAGAGATTACAATAATCTGAATCAACACTTTTTCTCGAACGGTTCAAGCCAAAAACGTTCCTTAGAATTCTAAGTATATTAATTATTAAAAAACTTTAAAATTGCTTACGTTCTCTTATTAAAACTTACCTTCATTAAGGCCCTAGCTGCCGTTATCTCAGTCTCTTCTTCCTTCTCGGCTCCCAAACTGACACGAATCTCAGTGTACCTGCAAGAAAAGGAAGTTCGCTTCTCAAACTAAATGCAATATGGCAATAAAACTAAATACAACATAAGCGCCAAGTGAGAGAGATCAGTTAATTTAGTGAGATAAAAGATGGAAACCATAGAGTGAATTCGAAAGCATTATCAAAGGGAAATAATTATATTTTATACAGAATACATTGTCTGAGTACAATTGAGAGAAAACGTATAAACTGAGTTGCATGGACCGTCAGTAGAACTGATAGCTTTGACAATAACGTAAACTCGAATACGAGGTAGGAAAGAAACCTGATCAAATCACGTCATCGTTACAAAGTTTCTCATGGATCCTAAATTTTTAAAAGATCATCTACCGTTTTTGGATCTGGCTAAGTTTAGTGGAGCTCTGGTGCAGACTCAGTGTCTCGTAGTGTAGAGTTTGTTCCGATGCCCGTATCTCCTTCTCCCGCTCTTTGATTTTGTTCTTCACTTCGTCGCACTGCTCATCGATGAGCTGCAGGAATGACCGAGAGAGACAGTTTTTTATAAAAATAAGTATAAATAAACCACTGTATTAATTATCAATGTTAACTCTTCAAATGAAAACAAATTTCACTTGTAGGGAAATTCAGGTGTTCTTTTTTCACGAGTTAAGTTTCAATTCAATCATTGCCAAAGTTCAAAGCTTTATAAAAACCTTGGACATTTGACTCCGGGATTTGTTGAGGTCTTCAGCCGCTGCACGGACACGTTGCAGCTCTGCACGGCGCTGGCGCAGCTGCAGCTGCTGCAGCGCGCGTTGTACGTCTGTCGCCTCGCATTCGTTGATCAGACGTCGTTTTTCTCTGTCAGTTTTAAAAATATGAAATATAAAATACAGTAAATTTTCAACTCACCGAATATATCCTTTTTATGCCATTGCGTGGCCGGTTATTTCCGAGGGTTAAGCTTTAAGATTAGTTTTAAATATGAAAATTTATTGAATCTTAATATAAATAATATAAATTAAGTCGATCGAGTTATCTATTTTTGATTATCCGCCTTCTGTGGTAGGGGAGGCTCTTTTAAATAATTTAAAAGATATGCCCACCTCTCACAATTCTCGCAGGCCATCTGGACGGACTGCAGTTCTTCTTTTACGTTGTCGAAGTTCTTCTGTTTCTTCGATAGGTCGTTGCAGCTACTGCTGAGCTGACACTGGATATAACGAATATTGTTTAAATACCAAATAATCTAATATGACGCGTAACTAGATGGGAGTCTTCTAAAGTTACATGTGAAATGATTAAAAATAGTGTTTTAGAACGAAATAAATGAAAAATCAAACTATAACCGGATGATCAATGCAGTCGAAAAATATTTATTCACAAAAAAGTATAGAATATACGTGTGACGAAACTCACCATGAGAGCAGAAGTTTGCCTCTTCAAGTCGTTGACGGTATCGAGTAAATTTTTCAGGTCTGTTTCCATAATTTTGATCTGCTGCTGCTTGCTGATCACTTCTTCGTTGTTGTTGGCGTCGTGAGTCAAGTCGTAAATTTTCTGTTTCAGTGTTTGCAGCTCAGACCTCTGATATGAAAATAAAAAATTAAATATATGAAGTTTAGCTGAATTTAAATGGATGGAAATGAAGCTTCCTAAGATTAATCATTTGTAAAAAATATTTGTATGGAACATTTATCAAAATAAAATAGAAGAAAATAGAATATCTAATCGAATAAAATTATATAACCTTTTCTTATCCTTTAATAAAGTTGCGAAACAAAATTGGAATGATAAATATTAATTAAAGGAAACAAAATTGGATGAAGATAAAATGTTATAAGTTTTTTCCCTATTCAATGTAAAACAAAAACAGCTGAAAATTTAAGATACGACAGAATTATGTCATATCATATATAGCCCTCAGACCATTGCCCTCTATTTGCTACCAAAATGGTTCAAGTCATAAGTTTGAGCTTGAAGATCTGATTGCATTAGAGCATCAATATGGTAATCAGTTTGGCACATTAAGAGGCAAAACATTAAAGTTTAATGTCTATGGTTCTGATTTTGAATAACAGCCAGGAAAATTAAATTTCACCGACGAAAATAAAATATTGCTATTCAATTTTTACACTCACAAAATTAGAGTCTTCCTAAATTCGGTAGAAAGTGTGGAGCTTAAGTCGTTTACAGAAAAGGAAACCGAAATAAAATGCATGCAAATAGATAAGCCAACCTGGTGATAGCAAAGCTCTCTGAGTTTTTCAATGCTGGCTGAGGCTTTCTTGGTTTCAATCGCCGTGCGTTTGATGTGGCATTTTAACGCCTCTATTTCTCCCAGCTGCGCTTTCTCTGCCTGTATAGTTGCCTGTAGTTCTGTCTGTTGAGGAATATTGACCAAAACTAAAACGCTGAACATTGAAATACGCATGAGTGGCTCCATAGTGTAAGATTTTAACGATAGGCTAAGTGAGCCTCGAATGAAACAGTATCTCAGCTAGGGCTAATAATCTAATGATATGCCATTGTTTCTGTATACTCCTATATACTGTAAACATAAATGAAAAATGGAATAATAAACTATTGATTAGCTTGGTTGCTCAGTTAAGGTTTAATTGATTGCTCTCCTCTATTATGGTTTGCTGAAATATGCATAAAATGCTGGTTCAATCCGTTTACAGTCATGATCATTCTTTAAGAAAATAATTATATTTTCAAAGACGGGTTAAACTTTGTTATTTTCTGATTAACAGTCCTTGCATACATTTTGTATCGCAAAATTTAATTCAGCATTTTCATTTACCGGAGGAGATTTGTCAAAATTCGTTTAAAGTAAATCTTAAGTTCTAAATATTAAATGCATTCTAAGTCTTCTTGAACTCGTTAAAATTTGTGAAGGTCTTGTCGTACCTGATGCTGCTGTAGAATTGTCCCCGCTTGGTCCTTCTTGCGCATTACTTCTTGAAGTTCTCTTTCTCTCTCCTGAAATTAATGATGAAAAGCTTGAATTGTGTACCCGTGTGCCTGATGTTTTGAAAATAGAGATGACACATTTCAATCGTATCTGTACAGATAATTGTTGATCTTTGGAGTTTCAAATTTTGAAATTATTTTCTAGCAAAATTCACCCATTAATTTTATGTATAAAATTAGTTATTGTTAATCTTATGTATAAAATTAATGGTTGTTAATGTTAATTAAATGTTAATTTCAATGATTATAAAATTATGTATAAAATTTATAATGAATCAATAATTTATGATTTATAAATCATGAATTTCTAACCTCAACACTGGCGTCTAACAGCCTGGCTTCAGCAGTTGTGTTCACCAGAAGTTCAGTGTTGAGCGCGAGCCTTTGTTGCGTCTTCTCGATCCTCGACTCTAGTTTTTTCACCCTGGTTTCCTTCTCTTCCAGAGCCTCCTTCTCTTGGTTGATGTCTTTCTTCACTCTGAGTATTTCTTCTTCGATTCTCTTGAGAGCGTTTCGTAAACCTGCTTCCTGTTTATGGGTTATTTGATAGCAAAAAATGTATAAATGTATTGCACTATCATGTTATAGTAAATATGGAATTATGGATACGTAGTCAAATTGATTTTTATGTGTAGTTACGAGTTCAAACGCCGTGGTATAAGCTGGGTTGGCAAGAAAGAGGAATCAAGTGGAATATTTCTGGTGTAAAATTGAATGGGGAAAGAAACATTAATCCGATATTGAAAGACTTGTTCCTGATTTACTTCAAGTTCCTATTGAAGAAAATAAGCAAGCCCAACTTCCACACTGAAAATAATAAGTTAAAATTAAGTCGAACACTGTAAAAAAGAATGCAGATAATTTTATGGCATTGACCACGGCATTGCGGTACAAAGAATATTGTTTCTACTGCATCCATGAATACAAAATGCCGTCCATGAATACAACTCACTTGTGCCGACAGTTCGAGCTTGGTGGCTTCAGCCTCATGTATTTGATGGTAGAGATCCGAGGACATTTTCAGTTTCTTAGCGAGTTTTCGCTCAATGCGTTTGCACGAACTGCGCAGACGGGACAGGAAAGCAGCCTCTTCGCGCTCACCTTTTTCAGCTTCTTTAATTTTGTCGCGCAGTTCCAGGAATCTCTGATATGCAAAGTTGTTTTTAAAAAGAAAAAAAAATCGTTTTATGTTATTGTAAATATATGCATTGATGCGGAAATGATGAATTCTGTTAATTTTGGTGTAAATAAAATTATTTTACTCAAAAATAATTTTAAAAAATATTTTTAAAATGACTGAAATCTTCATAGCAGACATTGAATCACGATTTAATAATAAAAGTCTACTTTAATGCATCGATACATTTATATTTTATCCATTTATATCTTCTAGAGTCATGCATTACCTGAACAATACACTTATGCTCGTCGCCTTTCTGTGTGAGCGTGACGAGGCAAAGCTCCCACTGGACGAGCAGCTCGTCTCTGCGTCGCGCCGTCTCGACGAAGGCAGCAGCCAGGGCTTGCTGCGCGCTCTGCTCAGCGGCTTCGTCGTGACGTGCTTCCTCGAGCGATGTCTCTGCTCGCGCCACCTCGAGACCGCTCTTCTCCAGCGCCAAAAATACTTCCTAAAATAAAATGTGAATAAATAAAATGTAAATGATAAGCTAATAAATGATAAACTGCCGATTATAACGATGTTAATGCATTCATTGGGAAGTGTTAGAATAAATAAATAAAATGTAACTGGGCCTATTTCATCAGTGCCGACACTTCTATTCTATTCTATAAACTAACAGTCGATTAAAACAATGTTAATGCATTCATTGCAATGGGAAGTGTTAGAATAAGTAGGGAAAATTTAGAGAAACAGAAAAATGGGTATGAATATTTCAATAAATCAATAAATTTAACCCAGCATAGCCATATGATAATCATAAAGATGAATATCGGAGAATTCAAGAAAAAAGGTGGAGTTAAAATTATTGAAAAATATCTGCGAATTTTTTACATTTTGATATATTTCTTTATTCTTTATTTATTTAATATATCACATAAAGTACACAACACGTAGCAAATGAACAACAAGATAAAAAAATTCTAGTGAATGCCCATACAAGCTAAACAGCTTCGCGGGCGATAATTGGACAAGCGAGAAAGGCTGTACATGACTTCGTTAAATAATTGATGTCACTTATTTGCTTAAATCACAAGTTAACTAAAAATTTAAAAGCAAATAATAGTCCACAAAAATTCATATCTTTATAGAAAAGTTTCGGAGTCCAGCTCCATCGTCAGTTCGTAGAATCTAGAATTTACATAGAAAGTCACAAGTTAATACAATTGAAAGCACAGAACACAATTAAAACCTAAATTTGCAAGTAATAGGGCATAAAAAACAATCTGTTCACAATTTCACGGGGATAGGAGCTAACAGCTGAATTTAAACTGGGCCTAAGTTTAAAAATATACAATGATTCTAAAATACGCTAATCTTAATGATTTGCGTATTTTAGAATCATTGTACATTTTTAAACTTAGGCCCAGTTTAAATTCAGATGTTAGCTCCTATCCCCTTGAAATTGTGAATAGATACGTGTTGAATGCCCTATTACTTGTAAATTTAGGTTTTAATTGTGTTCTGTGCTTTCAATTGTATTAACTTGTGACTTTCTATGTAAATTCTAGATTCTACGAACTGACGATGGAGCTGGACTCCGAAACGTTTCTATAAAGATATGACTTTTTGTGGACTGTATTCTTTGCTTTTAAATTTTTTGTTAAATAATAATAGGATAATGACAAGAAAACATAATGATAATAAGTACATACGAGTACATACTATTATACTAGCTACCAAAAAAAAAATTATGACAGTAGGTCACTAAAAAAAACTTAACGAAGGCATAATCAATATAGGACGGATTTTGGAATCATGCGCCGGTTGTGGCTGAAGGCGGACGTGTGTAGCTGTGCTCCGTGTACAACTTAAGACGGTGTAAAAATTGATTCCATCGTGTTGAAAAATACGTGACAGATTTTTATAAGCAAGTTTTTTCGACTAAGATGATTACGCTTTGAGAATCTTCCAACTTTGAATGCTGTGCCTTTAAATCTGACTGTGGTGACCGCTACTATTCCAAAACCGATCGGCCATCTTGGTTAGTTCGGTCATCACCGTTCGTTTTTCCATCTTGGCCTGAAAAGCTATTCCTATGAAATGAATTTAATTTAATGAACTTCCATGACGTATTACCTTGAGAGCGCTATCGTCAGCAGCAGAGAATTGCAGGAGGAGTTGGTTGTTATTTTCCAACTCTGCAGCCTGCTGCAGAAGTCCTTCCAGCAACTCCTGGTCTCCCGCCATCTGCTCCTCCAGTTTACGAGCTTCAGCCTCCCTCGTCAGTTGCAGGTACTCGAGACGCTCGCTGTCTTCTTGGACCTGAAACCAAATTCTCGTTTGTATTTCACAGCGATCCTCTCATATGCCTTCCAACCTTAACTTTAGTATTTGTTTGGGACGTAGCAGTCCCAAGCCACGATCGAGTATCCTTAGTATTTGTTTGGGACGTAGCAGTCCCAAGCCACGATGGGTCGCCGCCAACGATCATATTTCCCAAACGATGTTCTCCTGGCGTCACAATTTGTTCAAAAACTTACCTCGCGTATTGAAGAAGTTGAGAGCGAATAGTTCTGCGTTAGTACCTTCGATAAGGCTGACAGTTTTCTTAAATTTTGATTTAAAACAGCCAATTTACAAGAGGAAGGGTGCGTAAACAATATAATATACTGTTCAATGTTTATGCATGTTCTCATTTTTCTAAAATGATTAATTACAAATTGTTTTCTAATGACATTATACGATGTTATTTTAGTTTTAATATTTAATCTATTTTCATTGTTGAGTGCTGTTTTACGATGCAAACAATCACTTGCCGATCCGCTAATAAAAGTTATGGCACGAGCCCAAGGAATAGGCACAAATTTTCTCATCCCAATTCCGCGGCTCAATCCGCTTTCTGATTTTTTTCTGATGAGTGTTACTATAGCGATTTATCAGGATCTGATTCAAGCATGGCTCAAAGCAAAAAAGCTAAACAATTTTCACCCAAAAATTCATTTCTTATCATTATAAATGTGGTGACTAACTTGAAGATATTGAAAATTAATTAATTGCTAAATTTGGCGATCAAAAGTACACATCACCAAGAAATGTCCAACATTGTGTACACAGACAATCCTGAACAATCCTTTGTGCGACAACAGACGTCGTTCAGGGTAAGTTTGTATGCACTAATGAAACATGAGGAATGCTATGAGATCAATACAATAATATTACTGCACCTTCTGGAGTTGCTTCTCCGTTTGAACGCAGCTCTGCTTGATCGCCGAAATTTCTCGCCGTGAGGGAGTTACATATCGAGCATTGAATTTTTAATAGTGATCATTTGAACGCAGACAAAATTCAATCATTACAACTCAACGATATTCGAATAATAGTTTATCTTCTTGGAGCCGAAAGCTCCTTATTTACTGTGTTGATAACTCGGCAGGATATTCTTACATTAACTATCATTATCAACATTTTCCATGATATTTTATTAAAAAATTCCAACCCACTACCTGGCAGCAAAAGCTTTGTCCCTCGCTAGGCAGGACACTCTGGGCGGGGGGATGCTTGCTTGCTGACAGTAAAGAAAGATTGCGTCCGCGATGTCCAGGTTATCAGACGTCAGCCGCCCCAGGTGTTGGTGCACCAGACGTAGGCTGTCCTGCGTCACGCGTAGTTCTACGTCCGGCTACATGGCGAAAATTGACTGTTATTGAGACATCTTGTACTTTAATTGTATTATTCCTGAAAGAAATCTGAGGCCGAAATAGCGCATATTAAAAGTCGTGCCAACGAATTCAAGTCATAGAATAGAAGTGTCGGCCCTGATGAAATAGGCCCATGGCCTGTTGCCGATTCTCGTACTTTTCGTGACTTGATTCACAAGGGATCCGGCCTTTGGAACCCGATCTTTCCATAGCTGACGATTGATTGAGATAGCTGCTGGACTTATTGCCTGGTCCGTAATTTGCTAGGCATTTCAAGGTCTCAGTCATGATCAACGATGTATCAACGTCATTCGCCTGGAGATAATTTTATCAACCTTTAGCGTATTTTTTCAACATTTCTCGCAATTATAATTCTGACAATAACTGGCGCATACTCCTGATTTTTCCTCCAATTTAGAAAAGTATTTTCATAATTGTTCTTCATTTCGCTTTCCGTTGCTTTGGTAATTTTTATCTTTCATAGTGGAAAACTTTGGCCATAAATAATATAAACATATGCAACTAAACTTATAGTAGATGTTGGAGAGAAGGTGACGACTTCATACTGCGACAACACAACATAATTTTTGTTTTGTTAATCCTGGTTTGCATATTTTCCTCAAATTATGAATCGGTGTCTAACTGCGTCGGTAATTTTTTAGCTCATGTAGTAGAAGCAATTTGGATATAAGTAATATTAACAAATCCAATTCTATGTATAGTGAATTTTTTGGGGAACGGTGATGACTTTATAGTTGGACAATTCAACATAATTTTTCACTGTTAATTCGTCCTATATTTATTCCTCACATCGGTACCTATTATACTTCTAACAAACAGGCATTTTATGTCATCCGAATTACTTGTATGATTCCTGAAAAATAAAATATATCGATAAGAATCAATCTTTACGTTCTCAAAATACGTACCTTCCTTGCCTTCGCTTCACCGATGCGTGTTAATTTAAGTGAGAGTTATTTTTTCAAAGTAAAATACTCGGTGTAATTGACTATAGCAGTAGATTCACTCACGTGCATGTCGGCGTGTGCGTCGGAGCAGGCTGGCCACGGCGTCCCTGGCATGACTCACCGAGCAGCGGGTTCACTCACGTGCATGTCAGCCTGCAGGCGGGTGCGTCGGAGTAGGATGGCCACGGCGTCCCTGGCATGACTCACCGAGCAGCGGGTTTACTCACGTGCATGTCAGCCTGCTGGCGTGTGCGTCGGAGCAGGATGGCCACGGCGTCCCTGGCATGACTCACCGAGCAGCGGGTTCACTCACGTGCATGTCAGCCTGCAGGCGGGTGCGTCGGAGCAGGATGGCCACGGCGTCCCTGGCATGACTCACCGAGCAGCGGGTTTACTCACGTGCATGTCAGCCTGCTGGCGTGTGCGTCGGAGCAGGATGGCCACGGCGTCCCTGGCATGACTCACCGAGCAGCGGGTTCACTCACGTGCATGTCAGCCTGCNATGATAAACTGATAAATGATAAACTGTCGATTATAACGATGTTAATGCATTCATTGGGAAGTGTTAGAATAAATAAATAAAATGTAACTGGGCCTATTTCATCAGTGCCGACACTTCTATTCTATTCTATAAACTAACAGTCGATTAAAACAATGTTAATGCATTCATTGCAATGGGAAGTGTTAGAATAAGTAGGGAAAATTTAGAGAAACAGAAAAATGGGTATGAATATTTCAATAAATCAATAAATTTAACCCAGCATAGCCATATGATAATCATAAAGATGAATATCGGAGAATTCAAGAAAAAAGGTGGAGTTAAAATTATTGAAAAATATCTGCGAATTTTTTACATTTTGATATATTTCTTTATTCTTTATTTCTTTAGTCTATCAGATAAGAGTACACAACACGTAGCAAATGAACAACGAGATAAAAAAATTCTAGTGAATGCCCATACAAGATAACAGCTTCGCGGGCGATAGTTGGACAAGCGAGAAAGGCTGTACATGACTTTGTTCAATAATAATAGGATAATGATTAGAAAGCATAATAATAAGTACATACGAGTACGTACTAGCTACCAAAAAAAATTATGACAGTAGGTCACTAAAGAAAACTTAACAAAGGCATAATCAAAATAAGACGGATTTTGGAATCATGCGCTGGTTGTGGCTGCAGGCGGACGTGTGTAGCTGTGCTCCATTTACAATTTACGACAGTGGAAATATCGATACCATCGACTTGAAAACTACGTGACAAATTTTGTAAGCAAGTTTTTTTTGACTAAGATGATCACGCTTTGAGAATCTTCCAACGTCGAATGCTGTGCATTTAAATATGACTGTGGTGACCGTTACTGTTCCAAAACCGATCGGCCATCTTGGTTAGTTCGGTCATCACCGTTCGTTTTTCCATCTTGGCCTGAAAAGCTATTCCTATGAAATGAATTTAATTTAATGAACTTCCATGACGTATTACCTTGAGAGTGCTATCGTCAGCAGCAGAGAATTGCAGGAGGAGTTGGTTGTTATTTTCCAACTCTGCAGCCTGCTGCAGAAGTCCTTCCAGCAACTCCTGGTCTCCCGCCATCTGCTCCTCCAGTTTACGAGCTTCAGCCTCCCTCGTCAGTTGCAGGTACTCGAGACGCTCGCTGTCTTCTTGGACCTGAAACCAAATTCTCGTTTGTATTTCACAGCGATCCTCTCATATGCCTTCCAACCTTAACTTTAGTATTTGTTTGGGACGTAGCAGTCCCAAGCCACGATCGAGTATCCTTAGTATTTGTTTGGGACGTAGCAGTCCCAAGCCACGAGTATCCTTAGTATTTCTTTGGGACGTAGCAGTCCCAGGCCACGAGTATCCTTAGTATCCTTAGTATTTGTTTGAGACCTAGCAGTCCCAGGCCACGATGGATCGCCGCCAACGATCATATTTCCCAAACGATGTTCTCCTGGCGTCACAATTTGTTCAAAAACTTACCTCGCGTATTGAAGAAGTTGAGAGCGAATAGTTCTGCGTTAGTACCTTCGATAAGGCTGACAGTTTTCTTAAATTTTGATTTAAAACAGCCAATTTACAAGAGGAAGGGTGCGTAAACAATATAATATACTGTTCAATGTTTATGCATGTTCTCATTTTTCTAAAATGATTAATTACAAATTGTTTTCTAATGACATTATACGATGTTATTTTAGTTTTAATATTTAATCTATTTTCATTGTTGAGTGCTGTTTTACGATGCAAACAATCACTTGCCGATCCGCTAATAAAAGTTATGGCACGAGCCCAAGGAATAGGCACAAATTTTCTCATCCCAATTCCGCGGCTCAATCCGCTTTCTGATTTTTTTCTGATGAGTGTTACTATAGCGATTTATCAGGATCTGATTCAAGCATGGCTCAAAGCAAAAAAGCTAAAAAATTTTCACTCAAAAATTCATTTCTTATCATTATAAATGTGGTGACTAACTTGGAGATATTGAAAATTAGTTAATTGCTAAATTTGGCGATCAAAAGTACACATCACCAAGAAATGTCCAACATTGTGTACACAGACAATCCTGAACAATCCTTTGTGCGACAACAGACGTCGTTCAGGGTAAGTTTGTATGCACTAATGAAACATGAGGAATGCTATGAGATCAATACAATAATATTACTGCACCTTCTGGAGTTGCTTCTCCGTTTGAACGCAGCTCTGCTTGATCGCCGAAATTTCTCGCCGTGTTTCAACTTCAGTCGCAGCTTCAGCTTGAACTTGCTGCTTGTGGGACTCCCACAGGTCCTGTTCGGTTAGGATTTATTTAAGATTCATTCAGCGATCAACCGTTGTTCGTCTATTTATAATTAGCAACATTGTTAAGTAGTTACATCTTTTTATAATTAGCAACATTGTTAAGTAGTTACATCTCTTTAGAATTAGTAACATTGTTAAGTAGTTACATCTTTTTAAAATTAGTAACATTGTTAAGTAGTTCCTACTATTGCAGCAGCCAATAATTTATTTTTTCGCAAACTTTTTTTAGATAAAAATGCAAATACACATATTTAGCTTATGCCGAGAATTATACTGGTTTATAGGCATACGTATAATGCAACTGTTGATATTAGTTTTAGATTTATTATTATTGGGCATTGATCGATGCACCAATATATCAGAATATTTATTTTCGTCGCTCAAAGCTTCTATAAACTGGAAGGATTTCAAACATTCGTTTAGAAAATCTAATTTAAATATCCGAAGCAATTTATTCATCAGTAAGTTTGTACCTGAATCTGACTCAGGATATTTCGTAGACTTTCGAGCTCCTCCTGCCGACACCGGAGATCTTCTTGAATTTCTTCCTTCTTGGCATCGGCTGCCCGAAGCTGAGCTCGCTTCTCCTGTACATCCTTGAACAAAGCAGCTGTGTCGCTGTCTAGGAGAAACGTTCCCAGCGAGTGGGTCGATAAGAATTTTTCAAGCGCTTCTTCCATACCTAAAAGATTATGAAAATAAGAATTTTGTTATCCACCGCAATCTTTAATTAATTTATTTTTTGTCTTATCATCACTCCATAAATTTACACTCTTTCTCCGCTATTTCCCTAGGGAAAACCTTCATTATCACCCAGCGGCTTTTTCTTCAGCCTGTCATTGATACGCGTATTTGCGAGCGGTTGCTTTTATATTTTTGTCAATCAAATTTTGAACATTTAAGCCACAGAAAACTTCTAGAAATAAAATTTTAGCACCAGATGCCATTACTTTCAAGCCTTTATATTCTCTGCTAGGGATCACAATTTTTCCCATCTCAACCGTCTGCGTGAAATCTTTACACAAAGCGATCTTGATCGCAGACAAAAGTCGCCAACAAAACACAGGGAACTCAAATCACATCTAAATTGCGCTTTTCACGAATTAAATTCAATGGTAACGTCTTTATTAAAAGTAAATTGCAAACCACTAAAATGAGCCACTCTGATTTCCTTGAGTGAAGTTTGGCGTCTGTATGATGAGAAAGTCAGATGCCGTTGCCAAGGCAACAATCACTCGACGTTGGCCCCTCGTTGTCATGGTTACGAAATGTTGGCTCTTGTCAACAATGGGAATTCAGTAGTTCGGTGCAATTGTCAGGAGAAGAAGGTCGGCAACTTATTTTAAAATAAAGGCTTCTAATGTTAGTATAGTGGATTTGGATAGAATTAATCACCTTGCGAACAGATTTGAATTGGTGTAAAACTTCGAAAGTTTATTTTCAAGCGTAATTTTTAAGAGATAGTTAATTTCTCAACAGAATTTCGCGTAATAATTCCGATATGGTTTTGCCGTTGAAGAAAACTTCGTCACATCCTAGCGATTGGATGCCAATGGATTAACCGTAATCATTGGTATCATTATAAAATGGCTAACTTAGATTGAAGTCTAGAAAGCGTTCATGATGCTGAAAAATTCGAACGCATCATCTGTGCGTTGTACAGTCTTAGAAAATTTGAAAAAGTTCATAACCACTGCAAAGCTCTAAGAGTACTAATCGAAATATATGTAAACGATCGTGATTTTGCTACTGCCGTCGATATACAGATAGGGTTTTTAAAATGTTCGCTGATAACTAATTCTATTTCACGTGCTACAATTCGGTTCTTCGCTGTATGCGCGGGTCTACTGTCTTGCGTTATTCTAATTTTCTGACCACAAATCTTAGCCTCATCATGAATACTTGCTTCTCAGGACACATGGTATTCATTATAAAGCTGTATCATTTGATGTGGCCCAAATGCACATTTTACTCGATATATCAAATGTAGGAAAATGCCAGTACTTATTGCTTCACAGTGTGTAAACCACTGTAAAGATAATTAGCTGACTCTGTTTCAGAGAATTGGTGAATTAGCGAAAATGGAATTTCATAGAATTGGTGAATCGGCACTGAACACTTCACTCTTGCACGAGTGTGTGGAGAACAATGACTGGAATTTGTAGTTGAGAAAAAAAGCGTAGTTTGTAATATAAAATTTTTACGAATTATCTTTTATTGACTATCATTTGTACGTCGTACCATGGACATCTTAAAAGCTACTCAATTTTCAGAATGGAAGGAGGTCGAGGCGAGAGCGCGAGCTCGCGCAACGTTCTCGACGATGAGGGATCTGAGACGAGCCCTGGTCTTTCATACAAGATTTTCGTGAGGATGGAAGAGCTGCTCGACAAATTGAAACTCCTCGACTACGACCACCTCTTCGTCATGAAACTCAGGATGAAGCCACTGAACAGGTGACCATGTCAAGTAACCTGGCCTCATGGTGATAGTTTCGTCCGAGGCGTCAGTAGGCTTACTTTAAGGGGCCTATTTTAGGGAGGCTTCAGTCCCCCTAAAACATTCTGAACCCCTAAATAATTTAAACCACATACATAGTTTTATACTCATTTATTTAAATTATTATAAAAAAGCCAAACAATTAATTATATTTTGGTCTGAATTTAAGTTTAAAAAAATAATCATTCAACCAGCCATTTATAACATAAATAATAACATAAGTCATGAGGGGATTAGCCCATCTGTCCCTAGAACACAATGACGCCCCCTGGATTTCGCTGCAGTAAACCTCAGAATGAAAACAATAGAAATTAACATCTTTTAAGTTAATCGGTGCAATTTTCATTGGATACTGACTCGCAAGAATGGCATCGAATATTCTTTGTTTCTTGAGCTGTAAATTTCTTATATTATAAATAAAATTCACCAGTTTCAATTCAAATACTCACAAATTTGTTGTGAATTATTTATCATTACGAATGAATGATTGCATGTGGGTTATTAATTTTTAATATTACATTTTCTCAAAGTTAAGAAATCAAAAACCACTTCATACCTCGACATAATTGATTATCCTTCGCAACATCTTAGGCGCAACTATAGTTTCCTGTTTCCACAGACATTACTTCGCACTGGCCACCAGCACTGGGGAGCAGTTCTACATATTCGTGTCGCTGGCGGTGTGGCTGATTAATCGTAACGGCGGCAACATGGAGCAGCCTCAGGAGACTGACGAACCTAACTCGGTCATCTCCAACATACTCGACTACCTTCGGCAACAAGTTTGTGAAACTTGTTGACTTTAAAACCTGATGGGAATATATCGAAAGTTGATAGATCATCTGAGCTTGTCTTCAAGAGTTTCTGTCTATATTGGAGTCGGACATATTAGATTAAAATTTAGTACTATGGGTAACTTTATACGACTTTAAGCTTGAAATAAACACTGCGTATAAAATATTATACTCAGAATCAAAATTGCGCATTCATTTCACTTATTGAAATCAAACACGAAATTCTCAGTAGATGTGTTGCCCTTGATGTGAAATGGGTTAAGAAATTTGTGCATAAGAAATGCAAGTGGAATATTTAAACAATATCAATATTTTTTCAGGGTGAGACCCTGGATTTTCCTCCCAGCAAACTGAAGACGGGCAGCGGCGAGCAAGTGATCCACGTGCTTGACTGCCTCGCTGACTTGGCACTCAAAACGACCGGCTTTGGCTGGCAAAAGTGAGTGAGACGAGTCGAGTGGTTACTTCCCATCTGATGAGTGCTAGTAAATTTTAATTATTGATATCGTGTGGAAGTAGGACCATTAAGACTGACATGGTCATGTAAATATTATTGAGCATGGTCTGAAAAACTGAAGTAGAAAAAAATATAACTCAGTACTCACTGCAGTGAGTGACAGAGAGAGCGTTTTCTCGTCCGTCCGTTAGCATTTTCTTGTCCGTCCGTGACTTCACGTCACGGACGGACGTCACGGACGGACACGACGAGCACAATAGCGCCTTTTTTCTATAAATGAGAAAATGCGCTAAAAATTATTAATTTTAAAATGTTTATCGTGATTTTTAATTTTCGATAAATATCTCGATTCGCACTGAATATTTCATTTTTTTAATATTTATACGCACGACGTAGACGTTATTGATTTTGAGAAATGCTACAATTCTCATGAGTCATTCTACATCGCCGGGCAAAAATAAAAATTCCATGCAGGTTGTTGACAGCATAAAAGAATAATTAAAGTTTTCCAAAAATTTTTAGTGGTCTAATTGATTGATTCCTTATAAGCTTTTGTCGATAGAGCAAAAGGATTTATATTTTTAAAGAAACGCTATTCAATATTGGTTTTCGCAGAACTGAATATCCTGTTGAGGTTGAGAAAGAAGAAGAGGAAGGGGAGGACGATGCAGAGGTCACCATAGAGAAAGTCGAGGAGGAGATGCAGGAAATTTACGAAGATGACGAAGAAGAGGACGAAGAAAACATCCGACATCTCGATGACTTCGCCGACCTAACGCGGACGATTGTTAGTCGACCGCTCCGTAAAAACTAATCGATATACAAGAAAAATTAAATAAATTTTATGAATTCATCCATTAACATTCCATCTCTAAGCTTCTTGCGTGCCTATTCTGAATTTTAAACCGTTTTCAGGCAGGAAACATTCTTTAATAATCTCAATGTTATTCATTAACATTGATTAACAACTCTACTCTCTAAATTACTCTAAATTCTAAAAAAAATATTCTAAAATTCTAAATTACTCTTACTCTAAACTCAAAATTAACAACTCTACAAAATAGATCGCCCAATGAGGTTAGAAGGTCATGGAGTTTCTGTTAGCAGGAAAATAATGATTACGTTCGAAATTGTCCATCAAAATGTATCTTTGCTGCAGGGTGGTCAGATGGACAGGCCTGAACAGATACTGCATTCCAACACCACGTCTGAGGAATGGCGTCTCGAGCTCGAACGAGTCCTGCCACAACTGAGGGTTACTCTCAAGACTGGTGAGGGTTGCCCTAAGTTTCAGGTGTTTGAAGATTTGTTATGATATGTACGTCTTCTTCAAGATTGGCGATCGAGGGTTGCCTCTAAATTTAAGGTATTCCAGTGAAGATTGCAAACATGTGTGAATCTCCTTCAATATGGATGAGGGCTGCCACTAAATTTCAGGTGTTCAACTGAGGATTAGTAATGATGTATGCTGCTACTTCGAAATAAAATTTGCGAGTGTAGCCAAAAACTTTGATGTGTTACAGGGATGATGATGGCATTGACGCAGGCGTATACACTGGTGATGCCACTAACACCTAAATAACGCATTTTAGTGTTGATCAGTGATGAAGTGCTTGCTAATATCAATCTATTGAGCATTACTTTAAACTTTGGCATGCAGATTTGCCGATTATTAATGGAGGATTTCACTTAGTAATCTATTCTTACGCCAGTGCTCATTCATTCTCTTGTTTTCTATCTTACTCTTCTTATGCCAACGCAAATGCGACTTTTACTCAGCCATCACTCAGTCATTCTTCTTTGCGCTTAAAATCTCTTTCCTTCGACAATTATTGAGCTCTGAGAAAATTGTTTGGGTGTTATTCGCCGACTAAATTGACTGATAATTATAACCATACGCTAATTATTCATGGAATCAAGAAATAATTGCTGATTTATGTGATAACGTCAAAATGTTTATATAGTTTTTACTTGCAGACCAGCGTGACTGGAGATCGCACATTGACCAGATGCACGAGTATCGCAGCAAGATCGACGAGTCGCTGGTCTACGCACAGAAGCAGCTCGACGCGCTGCACTCCGAGATAGCGCAAAGCCTCGAGAAAATTGGCTCTAGGGAGAAATACATCAATGCGGAGGTTGAACAGCTGCTAACGGAGTACAGAAATCTCCAGGTACAACGAATATATCATTTAAATTACGTACATACAGATTTAAATAGTAGCTAATTAGTTAGTAAAGTATGGTATTTAATGCAATTCGAAGATAAGCTTTACAGAGCACAGAAGCCTCTAGGTAAAGAAAAGATTTCCATACTTTACCAGGATAATTTTGTTGAAATTGCCTTGCGATGCTTAAAATCACAAGTAAAAAGTCTAATTATTATTTTCTTTTATGTTCTCAATCAGTAGATATTAACCATAAGATAAAAGCGGTGAAGTGAATCACCTTACTTCAATCAAAAAGAAGTGAAAATTAGAGTAAATAAATAAATGAATCAAAGAAAAATAACGAGTTCATGCGTTGTTCAGAACCAGTCATCGGAGACACAGGAGCAGTACAAGTCAGTGTCGGCAAACCTCACCCAAAAATCGCACGAGTTGGCGCAGATCACAGACCAGCTCGACAGAATCAAGCAGGAGATGGAGGAACGAAGTTCCAGCATGACTGATGGAAGTGAGCTTAATCATTCATATTACCTTAACTGCCTTTATTACTAGGGGCTTAAGTTGTGGTTCCTACACGCATAGGTTAGCCCATTTCTAGAGAATAGAATTGTCGGCATTGAAGAAATGGAATAAATGCTCATACATGCACAAAACTTACAGGTATTGCACATCACATAGACTGTTGAGATGGTTATTACTCACTCAGAGCTGTAGAAATCACCAAATATTGTTGCAAATTTTAAAAAAAGTAGCAAATCTTCATTGTAGCAAATCTTCATTGCCCATAGCTCAACGTTCAGTTAATTGAAAACTCGGAGCGTAAAATATATGAAGCGTGACGCGCTCTTCAACGACTTTGTGAGTTTATATTAAGTTGGTCGAATATTTACTGAATGTTTGCCTGCCCAGCTCCGCTGCTGAATGTACGCCGGGCGCTGACGAGGGTGAAGAACGAGCTGACGGCGATCGACGTTCGTATCGGCGTGGTGCAGCAGAAGCTCCTGATGACGCAGCTACGGGACAAAACCAACATGCAGCGAGACATGAACGCGCCCGTACACAACAACATGGACATGGGACTTTACTGAGAGACTACGCATTTTTTATCTCCATTTGATTGGGCTCAAAATACACCAAGAAGGGACCGATTTATACCAAATTTAAATTTGTCAATCTTCTTCATATGTCGATGGGGTAAAATTAATTTTCTTGTAATATTTAGGTTAATTGAATTATATATTATATTTCGATCGTAAAGAGACAACGCTTAGTAAATATGGTCTCGAGTGTTGCTTGATTAACCAACGTATTTTCATTCATCAGGTAAAGCAACTTCATTGAACACAGTAGTTATAAATTTATGAGCGATTGATTTAAGGCCTTGTATTCATTTTTAAACAATTGCATCAGTTTTACGGGAACTATCAGTTTGCTATGCACTGGGTTTCCAACATTGGGGTTTCCCAACCTCAAATATTGGAGGAAGAAATTGCTAGAGGAAAATCACGACTATAGGATCTCAGTAAATCGTTCATATTTAGTATAAAAAAGTCACATGGAAACAAAAAATAATAAACGCAATTTTATTAGGCAAAGTTTAGAAAGTTTCGCGAAAGAGCTCAACCTCACATTCGTTAACGACTAAGAAACAGCGAAAGGCAAGCAAATAGCTCGAGTTCATCAGCTCAGCGAAGAGCCGGGAACATGAGGAATGAATCGGACGGGATCACCAAAAATACATTGAAATTGACGAGAAATGAATCAGATGGGAGCATGAGAAAAACAACGGATCGTGAAGATGAGTTCCATATGAAATGATCGGTACTCACGTCATTGTTTTAGACTAGATAATAAATAGTATGAGGGTGAAAAATAAATAAATTATTTAACCTGCCTGACAAGCCAAGACTTTCTTCCATAAGTGGTGTCAACAAAGTTATAATATGAATATTCGATGAATCAAGCTGCATGTAAAGCGGATTTCGCGTTGATAATACCGAATTTAACCACCATCTTGACGAGGAGCGAAGGAGAGATGTGGCTCTCGCAAAAATAGCTTCAAGATGCAAGAAACGGAATAGCCACAGAATATGGATAGATCCCTGACATGCATGCTAGTGCGTACCAAAATGAAATCACAGAAAGAAATATGTGAACATAAAAAAATGGCAGATCTTACTTAGTCATTGGCTAGATTTGGGCCATTCCAACGAAAATCTAAGGATCCCCTAATGTCGGTTGTTACTAATATAAAATGAGCGAAAACTCGCCCAAGGCTGGAAGTTGAACGCTTAGTAGCTGGGCCCGTAAACAGACGACGCTGCGTTTGTTTAGAATTGACATAGCAAAATTATTTCATTTATACTTGGCTAGAAAAATACTCTAAGCTACACAAAAGTGGTAAATAAAATGCGATATATATTCATCATAACTCCGGCTGGGAACGTGGTGTTAATCCTATAATTTTTAATCGTTTTTCTGACTTAAAAAAATTGCCAAAAGACACAAGTATTTTTGCCAAACAAAAATTGTCAAACGACACAAGAAAGAAAGATATGTTCTAACGGGCCTTAGTGCGGACTCATTTCTGTGGTGGTTACAGAATTTGACCAAGAGAAAATATGATTTCATGTAACAGATATCTGAAACAAGCCGAATTACGACGTATTAGATACAGCATGCAAGAAGAACAATATAACAGAAACGCTGAATGACACTTGAACCCCATTCCCTCGTGACGACGGAGTTTTTTCCGAGTAATTGTCGTTTGTTTAATTGAAGAAAAGCTCAGAATAAAAGTCATGAAGGAATCCAAATACCTCAACCAGGACAGTTAATGCATTCCTTTTTCGCGAATGAAGAAATCTCACTTCTAGAACATGTACAGTATTACAAAACGCAAAATGTTCACGTTTTCATGAATGTTTTGTCATACGCAGCCTCACAACAATTGAGCACATTTAGTTACTAGCAGAATATTACTACTTTATTTTTACAAGCTAAATATCACAACAGAAACGCAAGGCACTCGCAGCAGTTCAAATGCTCGACTTGCTGACCACAGCTTCATTAATAAATCATACACGATTTACGACACGTAAGAAAATAAATCTGATAAACAAATCTTGCCGCAATAATGATCTTGCCAAACGAGATAATTTAGAGCCGCTTTGAATGAAGGCACAAAAGTCAACCACGAAGAATCAAACGTCACACACAAACATCATGTCAAATAGAACATCAGAATTAACACGTCATAGCAACTCAGTATTCTTTAAAAAATGCATGGCTGTTAATCGCCGGAAAATAGTATTCTTTGAAATCAATGTGAGAGAAGGTTTTGTCATGCAAGTATTTTATTGAACTTCAATGTGGAGATGAACGCAAACGAGATTTTTCAGGATTTTACACCAGGAGAAACCGACTTAACAGCTCGACTAAGCAATTGAACAAGAAACACTCATCATCAACAGTAAGCAAATACGCGCAAGTGGAAAGTCGATACCGACATGAAAAAATCCATAGCGGGAACATCATCATCGTCCTACTGAACTGCAGGAACACTATAATTAAAAATTATTATTATTAAATAATATTAATTATAGTAACAATCCATTAATAAATGCAGACGAGTAAATTTCAATCTTGCTTCCGCAGAGCTTAGTTAAAGTTTACTTGAAACGTAGAATACAAAAACATATCGAATATCTAAATCAGAATATTTAACTGTAGCTATCTATTTTTAACACGAAAATGTAAAATATTTTAACATCATTGACAAACTACTCCCGCTACCGAATCATCGGCAGCAATACGTCTGTAGCAGCAATAATTTAAACATTGTACAAGAGAGCGGCTTGGAACAGAGGAATTTGCTGTTCCAAGATTGAAGACTGCCTTTTAAGTTGAATAACAACGAAGGAATTATGAACAAGATTAGAACTGGAAGATTCAGGAAGACTTTTTACTACGGCGTTTTTCGTTTTCTTTCAACGATAACCGAATGAAAAAGGGAAGCGCAGAATGAATGGTTTCAAGAAAGCACACTTTCTCGTACAAACAAACCACGACACAAAATATACAATTAAATTAATGAAGAGATCTGACGCCTGACAAATCAAAGTTAACATTGGAATACAAAACATCATGTGAAGACTGGAAGATGCATATGCATCAAGGCACATGGGGTGACGAGGCATCTTATCATCACAGCTATGAGATATCATTCCATGTACGTATAAAATAAAAAAAACTAATAAGCTGATAGTTTTTCTCATTAGCATGAAGCTTTTAGATGACACTGCTGCTAGCTCGCTTTAAATAGTTCAATCGCATTTTTTCGGCACGGTTAGCTACTTTCGGTGATACATTTTTCGGTTCAAATAAGGTACGTGTAGACGTGATTTAGCACAGCAAATTTTTCGATATTCATCAATTAAGTAAAGGCTTAAAAAAAGGTTTTCTCATCTCCAGATCTGCTCTTGTAGAAAGTTGATGTTGCTGTCCTTGTAGTTGAGTTTCTTCGCACCTAAAATTGCTTTGTTATTTTTCTTCGTCTTTGTGTGCCACACGCGTATCTGAAAAAGGACAAGATCCAAGGTAAAAAATGTAACATTATATTAAGTATTGCATTACAATGAATACTTCTTGTATTGTCAAGTCTTTAGATTAATTTGAGTTCTTTGCGTTGGTAAAGATCGTTAGATGCATGAAAAATGTCCTGCTGACTAAGTTAGAGATCAAGCAAAGCTTTCATTTGTGCGTCACTATTTTTCAGTGAAGGGTCGCGTTGACCTCACAAAATTAATGTATCAGTAAAAAAGATGGCAGAATAATGAAAATAAATGAATTGATGATAAATATTTGGATCATGACTACAATTCATTTAATAGTTTCGTGTCTAAACTCGAATAAATAGAAATGCATATTTATATATAAGCAGCCAATATTATTTCAACTAATTTCAAGCGTATCAATTCGACGCACATTTCTCAAAGAATGTCATATAACAAAGACGTATACCTCAATAAATGAATTAAATACGCTAAATTTCTTCATAAACAATCGTTCTGTTATGAACACTTACTGTCGTAGCATTACTTGATAGAAGCTCAACGTCATCTAATGTGAAATTTAGCGACTCCAAAAATTTGGTTTCCTCTTGCCCGACTAAGAAAGGCATATCAGCTTCAGGTCTGGCGTTAAGGAAATCTACGCTCACAGCAAATCCTGCCATGTCAACTGGAAATTTTCTATTGGCAATCCAGCCGTCATAAAAACCGACAATTTTCCCGTTGCGGACAATTGGTGAACTCAATCCCAGTTGTGTGACCAAGCCAACGGGAAACATGGACACTTTTTTGGTGTGGCGAATCTGCACAGATGAAAGTATTTTCGCAATTACATTCAATCATATTCATGTATTGTATTCAACTGGGACACTTTGAAATTGAGTGAATGTTATAAGAAGGAGGAATATAAAAATATATGACACCAGATATTGGTTTAAAGAACGACTAGATGCTCCGTGTATCATCATGCACACATCATTAGGGAATAGATATAAATTAAAGGTATTTTAGTGGTCAAGACATGTCGAGGCGAGAGTCAGACCTCGTCCAGGAGCCTCGTGTCGTAGGTGTTGTCGTCGTCAGCGAAGTAGAAGGCGCCTCCCTTTTTCGCATGCTTCCGCAACCACTCCAGCGCCTTCCGCCGGTTGGCCACGCCACGCGGAGGATTCTTTAACTTTTGAAACTTGGCCGGCATTCGGGCTGAAAAAATTTCCAGGCAGTTGTACATTTTTTTCGGGCAGGTGTAAAACTTATCCCAAAAGAATTTTTATTTGCAATGGAAACAATCTATTCAGTTATATCGTTACCAACTTGGCATCACAAATAAAATAGAAGTTCCATCAGTCGAAAATTTTTAGTTAATAGTAGGTATTTTACGTAAACAGAGAAATAATTGATTACCTATTAAGTAGACGTGACATATACGTCGTTCCTGCAGGTAGTTGACGACCGCAGGCGTGGGTTCGTCGGCATCATCGACGACGATCCAGACCAAGCTGTCCACCAGCAGGAGGGTCTGGGCGAGTCTGGTGAGCTCAGGGATCTGCTCAGCTCGGCGGTACGTCGGAGTGATCACGTACAGCGGGGGGACGTCCGCTGGCCAACGTCGGCCCGTGCACACGCCCAACTCGTTAGGAGTGTAGGTGTCGGGCGCTTCTATGGGCGCCTGCTGAAATGAGCACATTAAAATAGATCATTTCAAGTCAACCTCAAACGTTAGCGACCAGGGTCACTAATCATTTTAATCAAATAACTGAATAAATAGAATAATCTCTTGAACAATTTAAGCAAGCTATTAGGAATAGTTAAAATATATTTGAACGGCAACCGAATTTTTAAAACATTTCTATCCCAGATTATAAGAAATCAAAAATTAATCAATCTAAAATGAAACCTAAGTTCGTAAAGAACGGTCATTGGCACTGAACGAAGAATGTTTTCACACAAGTGTTAGAAGCGAGATGGGTCTATGCAGCAGCAGAGTTTCATTACGGTTAATTGGCGTCCCGCAACACAGTAGCTAACCGAAACTATTTTCAGTCACGCTTCCATACTGTACAGTTGCTAGAATCATTTAAATGTCAAACAGGGTATGTGTTAGAGATAAGGTCTTGCATTATTAATGGCAAGTTGATAGCAGCTAGTTAGCTCCTCATTATCTCGCCAGTTTTCTAACTAAAGGATTGCGAATGTTCAACTCTAATAACTGACGTCTTGAGAAACAAGTCTCGAGGCATATTCCAAAATACATCTTCTACCATTGGGCTCCACGCAGTTAATCTCGGGAAAATAGAGTGTATTAGTAATTAGTAGGTATTCAAGTTATTGTTGCAGGTATTTTTTTCTTTTTTTTTGAGAATTTTTCAAACTATATGCTGGGAAATCATAACTCTAGTTGCGACATTTTAGAAGCGCGCACGAACAAATCGAGAGGAAAATCAGTTCAAGTATGCGAAGCATTTAAAAAAATATACTACAAAAATAAATAAAAAATAGTGAATAACTAGAATTTCGTATAAACACTTACTGAGAGAAAATGATGCTGAGTCATGTAATCAAGTCTTGCTGATACGCACTACAATACTTTGATGACACGCGGAATTTAGAGCCGTATAAATGTGCAACCGATAATTAGCTGAATAAAATCGCTTTCTCCCAACGTGTTCCGTTAGAAAAAAATATAACTCAGTACTCACTGTAGTGAGTGACTGAGAGCGCACTTTCTCGTCGACGAAAACGTGAAGTTACGGACGGACGGACGGACATGGCGAGCATTTTTAGTGCATTTTTTCCATAAATGAGAAAATACGCTAAAAAGAACACTGAATGACATTTCTAACAACATATGCAACGGTTTGGAACTTATAATGATTAAACTCGCTACATCACGGATAAAGAAGTGTTTAAACAATTAGACCACGATAGGCAAATGTAGGCATTCAAACCTGGTCAGTGTTCGAGTCATCTCTCTTTATAGTCTTTCATTAAACTAGGGTTCGTTCGCATCACCTGAAAGGTAAATTAGCATCGAATCTTACGAGCTGTGAGAACATGAAGAATAAGCGAAGGTATTGTTAGAAATTGGTGGTATTACCCAGACGCTGCATGGTTACCTCAACAATGGTGTCTCTCTGCCTATGACTGGATTCTCTGCCAATAATGAAGAAAATCGTGATGGCCATCACTAAGAAGAAGAGAAGAGCGTTGCGAATTTTCGGATGGTGAAACATCTGTGGACATAGAAATTAGAACGTTAGTTCACTATATATTTATTCATTATAAAAAATAAATTTTATAAAAGCGATCGATCAAATGCGGAGAAATAGAGCGGGCGGAGCGGAGAAGCAAATATATATTAACCGAAGATCACTCCTTGCACACTAAATTTAACGGGGGAGTTTTAAAACTCGCTCAAATAAACTTCGGGACCTTATTATTCGTCCGAGAGAGGTGGATTTCTTGAAAAGACGTCAGTGATTTGCTCACCAAGTTACGAACTCTCAACTATTATTGATAACACGTCCCCTCGTCTGTTACGCGATTAAGTAACATATGTGCGAAAAGTTTTATTGGTTTCTAGAGACCACGTACGTGGAGCGACTCAGCTATGCCATGGGGCGTATAGTGCTATAGGGGCGTGACTTAGGGTCATCATCAGACCGTCGGCTAATCATAATGGAGGCTGGCGCCCCTGGAACACTCTCAAATAAGAGTTTTAGTTCAACTTCTGAATCGAGAAATAAACTGAAGGAAGTTTTCTGTCAATCTCACTAGGTTTGTCCAGCAAGAAAAGTCTGTCCCAAAAAATGACATAATAAGAGCGACGAGACTATAAAAGCTTCAGTAACCCTTTCTTCACTGGCGTCCTGGCGGTTAGTGAGGTGAAAATGGAGCTAAACTTTCATGGCGTGACAAGCGGGGAATTAAAAGAAGCTAAATGAAGTTAACAAATCTAGAAAAATTAGAGTTTATTGAGTGAAAGAAAGTGAAACACTGACATAATAACCATCATTATGATGAAATAATGAATAATCATTACGTTGGCCCATGCGCAGAGGCGGATAGTATAAAAATCAGACGTGTTCGTGGACCATGTTTAAAAGTTAGAAATGTTAATTAATCACGCTGAGTTTTCCATCCGTACTTCTACAAACAATAAATGCATGAGGAAAAAAATTACTTAATTTCCTACCTTAGCTGGTACAAGTGGCTTTCAAACGGTTATCCTAGACAAGCTCCTGTGAATCAGCTAATAATTAAGATATTTATTATTCATGAGCAATAACATAATAATTGAAATGATCTAATCACTGAGGGTGAACGAATGTTATGCGACACCAACTTAATCTAATATTAGATTGCACCAGCAAAGCGAAATTTGCACGAAAAAAATTTGTGGGAAAATGTCCCCTTGGTACGTTTTTTTCAGAACAATTCATCGAAGAAGACGAGCCAAAAATAATAAATTAAATAACACTCAGGCACAAATACAATGATTAAAGTAGAGAAAAAATCACAACAAAAATTTGTGGGAAAATGTCCCGTAGGTACGTTTTTTTCAGAACAATTCATCGAAGAAGACGAGCCAAAAATAATAAATTAAATAAAACTCAGGCACAAATGCAATGATTAAAGTAGAGAAAAAATCGATAAATAATATTCTGGTACAGAATGATTCTGACTCGTTTGTGATACCTTCGTATCTTATATTCAACCGTCTCATATGCAACTGACAAATGCGATTATACACTGCCAACGACTGTTCCGATTTTGTCATCGAATTGAGGCGTGGATAACGAATCCACGTAAAACGGGAGAACTAAACCTACAATTTACATGATGAGACAGTTAAGTAATGATTTTTTAATGGAACATGAACAGAAGTCATGGATCACTATACAACACAGCGAGCATGAAGAGTCGATAAGCGCAAGGACCAAAACGCATTCAATCAAAACAATAAATATTCCGAACAATATTTTTTGACGGAAAATTGAATCGGTATGCGAGGTCGTCTACAAAATAAGAGATTTAATCTAAACTATGAATATTCCATAAAATATTTTTTTGACGGAGAATTGAATCGGTATGCGAGGTCGTCTACAAAATAGGGAACGACTGCAGTGCAGTTAAGGCGTGACCCGAGCAGCAAAAGAATGTCGTTCACACTCAATGCGAAGAACTGTGTACTGCATCGCAGTTACTGCTGCATCGACTAATCGTCTCAGTGGTAATAAGAACAAAATTACACACGTGTTTGTATCGTATATTAAGGGTAATTTTATTCTTTTGAATTCCTAATTTATAATAGTTTTATTCGCACACTTATCCGTGGAAAAAAAAATTCCACGGCCACTAAGCATGGAATGACAAATAGTATGGAACCAGAATATGCAAACTTGAGTCGTTATTTCACCATTGTAAAACAGTCATAATTCAAATTTTCAGTTCTACTCTGACTTTGTTGTGATTAAGCCGAGAAGAGCTTGAGAAGTAGGGTTTGTGCATCAATTTAAATCCAGAATTACAAATATTAGACTTTATCAAGGTTCTAAACAAGGTCCTTCCATTTATACATTAAAATTCTCGCTAGAAATTTAAAACAATGTCGTAATACTAAACATCATTTTTTAGATCGCCGTCTCACTTCAAATAACAGTATTTCTTAAGGGTTAAATGAAACACCGTCAATACCAATAAACCAACCATCGCAATAAAAATTACTAATCATCTAATCCTTCAACGCAAACCACGGCATTGTGTATAGAATAAATTCAACTCCTAGCTTCTGAATATATTTATTGTTCCTCATTTCCTCCGAAGACTCAACTGTGGCGACTACTGTTTCTTTATTACCTCTATAGTATTTTTCAGGTGTCATTTTCCCATTGGGAAAGATATTATCGCTACAGGACAGAACATGATTTAAATACTGTGAAGTTGAAGATGGATGACTAATGAATGCATCGTCTCCAATAATTATATAAAGAAACAAATTAATAAACCAAATTATATAAAAAAAACATGGGTACATTTTGTACGCTTGCCATGCACATTTTCGTACGGTTTCCCACTAACCATACCTTACGAATGCATGGATACGAATCAATTAATGCAATTAAAAAAAACATGGGTACATTTTGTACACTTGCCATGCGCATTTTCGTACGGTTTCCCACTAATCATACCTTACGAATGCATGGATACGAATCAATTAATGCAATTCAAAAATTCGTGCCGATTGTAGCACTCCACGATGGGTAAATATATACCGAAATAATGCACCACAACAGGCTGTGAAATATTTTTTCATTACACTTATGACGTAGAGACGATTCCTTCATTCTCAAGAAGACTTTTTTGATCAAGTTTGCATACCGTGAAATAATATATATTCAGAAGCTCATTTGATAAGACGCCCCAATTACGAGTGTTACAGCTAAAATGGGGCACATGTCAAGAAAATATAACTCAGTACTCACAGCAGTGAGTGTCAAAGAGCGCATTTTCTCGTCGACGAAAACGTGAAGACATGGACGGACAAGTCACGGACGGACATGACGAGTACCTACAATAGCGTTTTTCCACAAACGAGAAAATGCACCGAAAAGACGGACGCAACAATAGGTTAACTACAAAGTAGATAAAAAAGACGATATTAAGTGATTATAACCGACGTGTCAAGCTCAGTCGTGTTGTTTGAACGAGTCGTAAGTTAGGCTGTGCATTTGAGGTGCACGCGTGCCGCAGAATAAATTTATTAGGTTTGGGTTCGGTGACTAACATCAGTTGATTATAAAATGTCCCAACGAGACCTACTTCTGAATACCGTGGACATATCAAGTATTTTTGACGAGTTGAAATCACGTGTGGACCGCTATCAATGTTTAAAATTTACCCCAGCGTTATTTCATGGCTTAGTACAGGGTTTCCAGAAGGCTGTCGTGGCGCGCACGCTGCCGCAGTTTACACGTGTCAACCACTGCACAAAAGCCATGTGTGACCGTAAAGTTTTGGTAGTGCATGTCTCTTAAAGAATAGAAACAAGACAACTGATTCGTGACTGTAAACTTGAGACGACTTACACATGGACATCGTACATGGGACTCCTATACTTGACTACCTATATATGACGTATCCAAAATGCTACCTAACGAAACGTATTTTTAGCCAAATCTTTTTGCTTAGTTCATAAGTGTGAGCATAAACTAAGAGAAAAATAGGTTCAAAAAAGTTAAGAAACTTGAAGATCGTCTAAAAAAATTCAGATGAGCAACAAAAAATAGAGAGTACAATAAATAATGATTATATGACGTCGTGACCATAACAAGGCTACGTCAATAAGCTGCTAGATTAGGCATGCGTATTTTTCATCTCTTTGTCGGGCTCTAGTGAAAAGTTAACGTATTGTCACTGCAAACCTATCTCCTCCTAGAGTTCTGAAGCAACATCAATGAGAGATATACCGTTCGAATCGCAAATAAAAGATCTACAAATGATGCAGATGTTTTTTCTAATTTCGTTATAGTTTGGATTTTATTCTGCATAAAGATATTTTATTCTGGTGGCGGGGGTAAAATGAAAAAATTTCTGACAAATTCATGAAAAATGCTCCCATACCCACAAAAATGAGAATTTCAAAGGACCGTCTGCATCAATTTTAGACATGGTCTTTACGCATCGAATGATATGTGTCTCGATGTTGTAGCTTGAAAATCCTAAGAAGAGATAGATTTCTACAGTACCCCTTTTTTCCGTTTTCTAAGAATTTCACGTTTTCTTTAATTTTTTTTTCGAAAAATGTACACTAACAAAAAGTTTTAGAATTCCGTTTTACATTTGTGTACCGAATTTCGAATCAATCCGTCGATAAATAACTGAGATCAAATTTGGGGCAGACGCTCCCCTTAATTAACCCTGCAACTGAGACCTGCAGTCAGGCAACGCGCGCTCTGTGGTGGGGCGCTCAGGAACAAGGCCTCTAGAACACGAAACACATGGACATCGTACATGGGACTCCTATACTTGACTATGACGCATCCAAAAGGCTACCGGTACCTAACGAAACGTATTTTTAGCCAAAACGTTTTGCTTAGTTCATAAGTATGAGCATAAACTAAGAGAAAAATAATTTCAAATGTTAAGAAACTTAAAGATCATCTAAAAAAATCAGACGAGCAACAAAAAATACGGAGTACGTACAATAAATAATTATTATATGGCGCGGTGAGTGGTGACCATAACAAGGCTACATACGTCAATAAGCTGCTAGATTAGGCAGGAGTAGTACTTTTCATCTCCAATGCGTTCAGCTGCGTTGCAATACTAAGTTCCCGGCTACCCGCACGAGAGAAGAGAATTGTAAGGAATCCTGCCTACACGATAGCTTAACCCTGCAACCGAGACCTGCATGCAGTCAGACACCGCACGCTCTGTGGTGGGGCGCTCGATCAGGAACAAGGCCTCTAGAACACGAAATCCCATTGGATTCATGATGAGCACAGACACGCGTCAGGAGACTCCCCTGAATGGTTGCAAAAACTGACATTTGAATAAGTAGGTTATATACGGAAAACAATGGTTGTTCTGCACGAGTAAACACGACATTATAGTCGATCCTTGATCTGAAACGTCATGCGAGTACCGTCAGCATTTTACGCACTGTGTCTATTAAATACTCTTTGGAATATAGGGCTTCTAATGTTTAATTATTTATTGCATGTAAACAAACCAGAGTAATACGCACAGTTAGAATGATAAACGAAACCTCATTAGACCGAATGCACCACACGATCATTTTATTCGAAGAACGAAAATTTCCTTTGTACAAATTCAAACGTATTCGCAAGAGTTTGCTGAGAAAATATTAATATATAAACTTGATGAATAAATTAAAAGTAAAATTATGTTTATCACCGTCTCCAGGTTACATTTGTGGCATTAAATTTAAGACAACAACTTTCAAAAATAGGAGACCAAGGACATCGACGGAAGCTGGCGTAAGCGCCAAAAATAAGCTTGACAAAACAGCCATGACCCGACGCTTGGCGTCGCTTCGAGCCAAGGACGATGACTCAGGAACAGTTGAGACTCGAGGGGTTTTGTTGGACCTGTTAACTGCGTTCGGTCCGCATTCCACCCCACAGCGCACCGCGTCAATGATACCAACCCAAGTTTATTCAATCAAATTTGGCTTTCTTTGTCAAGAAGCAAGCAATTCGAGTACAGGACCACTTTTAACAATAGCCAGATGAAAATAGTCTCATCGGAAGCCGATACATGGATCATATCAAGCTCGACGCTGGGAACGACGTGGGATAACAATAGCTGACTAGGAGTTATTCATGTAGAGCGTCAAAGGCAGTCGACTGTGGATGGGTTAGGCAATTATCAATTATCTAAAAAAATTAAAGAATAAAAAGCATATTTTGGTTTTAAAAACCTTTCGATTTAATTTCTAATAACATTTGAAAATTCCTGCTACTCAGATGGAAAAAAAGCATCATTTGTAAATTTTCCAAATCGAGAAAGTAAGAGTATGTTCAACGTTTGATTTGCGTGTTTTTCAAAAGCTACCAACATGGACAGACGAGACAGTTTACTGGACAGGAGCCCTCGAAAAGGCTTATCATAGAAACATTGGGTAGCATTCATTACATTGACCCCTACTAGTGAGATGAAAACGAAAGGCACTTGAGAGCTGCGTAATTCGGCTAGAGCAAACAAACCTTTAATTCAGCCTTTCATTTGGAATTCTCAACAGAATAAGTGAGAAGTTCTTAAACCATTAAAGCGACTAGGGCAATCAAACGTTGATGGAGATCCAAGAAGCATCGTTGAAAGAAATTGTGAAAAATAATGCCTCATTGGAAACAAACACTAACTTAATAACTCAATCTTCACTTCAATCGAAAGTAATGATTTTACTTCGAATAAATAAGTTCAAGTACAACTATGAGATGGCACATGAAAAAGATTGCAAACTTAACTTTTATTTAAAGTGTACATTGCTGTAAATATCATATTAAAGCTTTAACGTTTGTTAGTTAACAAGCTTCTCATCCAGGAAAACATTGAAATTCCGCACGGCTTCAATACTTGTAAAATAAATAGGTACTGCATCATCAGATTTCATATAAAGATCTACTACATTAAGGTAAGAATGCGAAAAATTTCTAAGGATTAAACAATAATTTGGAATCACACGATATTGGCGGAAAATGACAATCCACACCAAAATGCAGACGCCATTCTCATGCCTTAGGTAACTGCAGTTCCAACGATAAGGGAATAAAAAAAATTGACGAGACTTTCATAAATAAATGGATGTGAATTCCATTATACGCGAGTTTTTGTAGCAATATTGTGGCGCACTAGCAAAGCAATAAGCGCGTATAGAAACCGGCGTGAAAGGAACACCGGTAAATGATGAAACACGAAACTATAAAGAAACTCGCAGATTACTCAAGTGTTTGTTAATTGAAAGGATAAAATTTTATAACGGAGCCTTACCGACGCAAAATCATCGGAAGAATGCCGTTAATTTCCAGACCGATTTTGAGTTCAATCTAATCATATGGGGTCGGTATTTGAAAAAAAACTTTGCCCGGAAAAGAAATGAGCAGATTTTATATTTAATTTGATAAGCATTGATGTACCAGCATTGATTTTCTTGTCAAGTTTCCTAATTAAGAATTTAAATATTTTCGATTGGTCAACAATTGTTATATTAATGTTAGAAATTCCAAAAATTTGAACCATGTAATCAATTATTCCTCGATACGTGATGCAGCTCCATGTTACTTGTAATGCAAAACGTTTATCCTCAATGACATCATTATTCTCAGACGCTTCAGCTTTGTTCATTTAGGTCAACGTCGAGTTGATCGTATAGGTCCGGGAAAAAGTCCCATTTTTATCAATTTATCACTCTACAAAAACCATCTTATACATTTTATTTTCCTGATTTTTCCCCATTTTCCGTACATTAATTAACTGGAATAATGCTCTGATTATAGGATTTCCGTGAAAGGTTCAATTGAAGAGGACCAACAATGATTTAGAAATAACGCCCTTTTCCACGAGTCATTGTGGAACCATAATATTCAGTAGAGTTTTCTCGTATTTCGAGAATTAATTTATGCTAACAATGAATAAAATACACCAGTAATCTTGAGGCATGATTTAAAAATAATTTTGCACGTCAATACATGTACAGTCTCGTTATTTAACAATTAATTGACGTAAAACGTAGCAAATAAGTGGAATAAAAGTTATAAGGAGTAAACACTTTCTTTAGCACAGGGCTGAACTCCTACAGACAGTACGTGTAACGGAGCGAGGAACGCCTCCTCCCGTTTTAGCTCTCCAGTTCAGTTGCTTCTCTAATGACGAGTTTCTGTTCGATATATCAGCGTCAGCTGGCTACTTTGTGTCAGCAAGACTACCGCCGACATATGGCATTCAACGGCAATGCCATGTGAAACATAAACTGTGGCTTCTCCCAGAGAAAAGCGTAGATCAAAAGGATGAACATGGACAGTGCTCACCGAGAACTGGTTATTTTAATGCACTTACAGATTGAAGAAAAACAACTAATTGATTTGATCGTGAAAACTTTTGAACGAAAAATATTAGTTACAGTTTCACTGAAAAAATGCGATCCAACTGAACTAGAGCTGGCTACACCAAACCACCCTACCAAGGTCATGGAGGAAATAATTAAATGTACAATATAATTACTAATAAGACTTATTCTAAGCATAGTTATGCTGGGACGTACAAAACAGAAAAAAACTCAGACGAATTTGGTCGTGTTTCAGCAATGGCTGGCCGATTGACAATTAGCGACATTTTTGAACGAGCCTAAGGACTTTCAGCAGTGAAGCTAGCAGTGCTTTGGCACCGGCACGCCTAACAAATAAATCACCGGGCACCGAGGCCAGACAGAGGCTCAAGAGGAAGCTTCTCACCAAACAAACAGTTCTGCGTGACTCACCGCCCCTTGTACAGTCGAGCATAGGGATGCCGGCCCGAGAGAAGAACAAGCTAGTCATTTACACAGAACTGGTTAAATCCAGAAGAAGCCAACAATCATTTTTCCTCAGACTGTCGCTCAGACTTTCACCGCCTCTTTGCTCTCACGTCAAGGATACAACAGGACGCCGAATAATTGCTTAAAACTCAATTGTTGAACCGGAAAACACAAAACTGATTTGAAATAAAAACTTTCAAACTGGAGCACAACGGTAACTAATTGTAATTTGCTAATCATATACTTATATGATTGGCTTCTAATCATATGTATATTCTAATCATATTGTTGGCTTCTAATCATATAAGTATATGATTAGAAAATTACAATTAGTTACCGTTGTGCTCCAGTTTGAAAGTTTTTATTTCAAATCAGTTTTGTGTTTTCCTTCATTTGATTGAATGCTCTTGTCGATTATTAATGTGGGCATGAAAGTAGAATTAAGCAAAACGACGAGCAAACAAATTACCCAGCCATAGGCGGACTTTTCATCGTTCTCCTAACTTTCGGTGTATACATGTGCTATTTTGATAAGTATGGTGAGTATATGAAGTAATTATGGAAACATGATTGATCGGTTGAATATAATCATCAAAATTATTCATGCAAGTAAATTTCAATCGAAGAGAAACTAGAACGAATGTTATCATTATTTTATTTAGCATTTCTAAAAAAGGTTGTTGAATGAAGAAAGTTTGAGCGGGTAAGATGTGGCTGCTACTGCCACTGTATGTAAGTCTCGCCTTCTATATAGTCGCCTTCACGCTAACAACGCTCATAACACTGTGAATGATTAGTGCGTTTCGTTTCTCGCTTAGAAATTTAACGATTGAAAATGGTCATCATACTGAAGTGAGACATTATTTTTGGGGAAATTAAAGAGATCGCCATGCATGCGCCATACGTCGAATTCTTCTCCACAAAATACGATTGATACTCAAAATCATTACGCAACAATATTTTTTTAGTTCCTCGTAAAGAACGAGAGTTTGTTTACATCTCGGCTTTAAGTAAACCAAACTAGTGAAGACACATGCACTACAGCTCGTGATTTTAATTCGAGCATAAATTTGACACTGCATCGCTCTTGAAACCACCATCATCAGCATTAAGCACAACCAATTTGTACACGCCATGAAAAATTAGAATTATTATACCGTGAGTTTCACCTTAATGGATAGCGAATACAGAAAAAATATAGAAATAAAATAAAGAAGATAAACGAATAAAGAAGATAAAATCGAATCGACAGGAGTAGGAGGTGGAGTAGCTGCAGCTGAACGTTGACAACATGTGCGTATAGAATTTGATAGCCTGCATTGGGATCAAGTGATCCAACACAGAGCAAAGGGATATATGTAACTGCGCTCTGGTATTAGTGAATCATTGAACCACGCAAACTTCAAATTAATGTTAATTTCAATGAGCTTTTTCCTCCGATTAGAAATTTTTTATTATATAATCTTACAAATTAACTCTGATGTCGATAAAGAGTATAGCATCCACTATTCAATAGTAAATAAGACTGCATGTACGTGAGAAAAGAAGACCAATACATAGAATTAGCAGGAGGTCGAAACTTGGAAATTTATCGAGACGTGAAACATTTTTCTAATCTGAAGGGATTTCAGGTGAATTATTTGTCCATGGAAATATTTAAATCAGAGACACGAGTGCAAAGATGCAGAAAGGCAAGTGAGCACAAGCTCATGTAGAATAAATTACACATTGCTGACTGTCTAGTTTGTTGCCATATATTGCGAGTCGATCATGCTGGAAATGCATTACTATATTGCCATCAATGCTGGCATGAAAGACAAACGACCGACACAAAGACAACCGCCTGAATTACACATGCACAAATCAATGGTTTACATGTTGTGATCTAGCCCGTGACATGCACACATGTGCCCATCACTCAGATGCCAACAGGAAAACGTAAGAAAGATTGGCAAGTGGTAATTAATCTACCATTCTTGAGCGACAAGTTTCGTTTAAAGCTTGCAGCGGATAATTGCACGGAATAAAATTCGTTCCCAAATAAAAATAATTAAATTAAAATTCCTCATTTCGTTATCGGCATTGAATTAAAGCATTTCTTCTACATCACCTGTGATTTCAAATGAACCCTAATATTTCTGCGAAATTTCGTTATAAATATTCAAATGCCAATTTGGTTACCGCTTACCGGACAAGTGATCAAACTGAACTGGCAAGAGAAAACAATTGCGTGCCAGAGGAATACGACTCTTCTTTAATACGACACACATCGATGAATATATAAACATTCGCAATCAAGGAATCAAGGAAGAGGTCGAAACAGCTTGCAAAGCAAAGACAAACTATTTGAAATTTGTTCCGGGTAAACTGCGGCGTCGCGCTAACGGGAGTCTTGAGGAACGCTTATTCTTGTAGGTGCAACGTCATTGTTATCCATCAAGGCGTCATAGCCGTATCCGCAGCATCCTCGCCGTGCGTCGCAGCGTCATAACAGGCTCGAGCTGCGAATGTTTATGCTCTAAATGCAAGAATAACGTAACCCGTCTTGTGGCTTGCGCTCATCGCCTGTGACGAAGCTAAGGCGTAGCCGAAACAGGAGATTCATCTGCAGCCAAAACGCGACTTGGAGAACCCATACGGAGGCATATACAATCTAATCCCTTTGACATATCGATGAGATGAGAATACATGAGCAGCGTCGTATGCTGCAATAATAAGTGGCAATACTAAACAATTCAGAAAAATTAATTCTATGGAGATGAAGAAAATATTCATCGGCTTTCTTTTGAGTGCGAATTTTTTAGGGAACAACGGAGTCGACAGCTAATATACATGACACGCATCGCTTAAAACTCGCACATTTTTTGACGACCATGCATGCACGTTTAAGCTTCATCAATGCATTTAGAATTCAGATCAGAATTGGATTCAATAACAGCTTCGTGTAGTTGAGCACGAAGCTCTTTTGAAAGGTTCGTTTCCAGGAAATGAACTTAAACCTTTTCCCTAGAAGAATACAGCCAATATAAAAATCGAAGAATATCAGTTCAATTAACTGAGATTCACTGAAGTACTAAGTATTTCCGGGTTTAGGAAGCCTCTCAGTGAAGGACATTGCTAGGCCATACCATCGGTGACTCACCAGTGATGATGCAGGTTCTCCAAACCCCAAAGAAATAGTTCGAAAAAAATATTAATCAGCAGTCCATGGGTCTAACAAAGCGCGAGATGAGATTATGAGTCGATAAAAAATCTGAATGCGAGTCGACACAATGAGGGAAAGATGAACTAAGGTTAATGAACATAAATCGAATGATAAAATAAGGATCAATGAAAGAAAAAATTCATGATACGCTGCAACACGTGTCTATAGGCCATTAGAAAATGCGATAGCTGAATGTATTCGGCACCTAAGGAATACAGACGAGACTGTCCGGCAGACAAGACTGTCCGGCAGACAAGACTGTCCGGCAGACAAGACTGTCCAACAGACAAGACTGTCCGACAGACAAGACTGTCCGACAGACAAGACTGTCCGACAGACAAGACTGTCCGGCAGACAAGACTGTCCGGCAGACAAGACTGTCCGACAGACAAGACTGTCCGACAGACAAGACTGTCCGACAGACAAGACTGTCCGGCAGACAAGACTGTCCGACAGACAAGACTGTCATACAGACAAGACTGTCCGACAGACAAGACTGTCCGACAGACAAGATTGCCAGACAGACACGATTGCCAGACAGACACGATTGCCAGACAGGCAAGATTGTCAGACGGACAAGATTGCCCGACGGACAAGATTGCCCGACGGACAAGATTGCCAGACAGACAAGATTGCCAGACAGACAAGATTGCCAGACAGACAAGATTGCCAGAAACACGATTGCCAGACACGATTGCCAGACAGGCAAGATTGCCACAGTCAAGATTGCCAGACAGACAAGATTGCCAGACAGACAAGATTGCCAGACAGTCCAGCCGGTCAGACAGCCAAGTTTTACATGCAAACAAGCTTGCCTAACACACCAACTTTACAGACACACGAGCATTACAGACGTAACATGTTGAAAGACTTAAGAGGTTTGCAGGAAACTTTGTTTATTGATAAACAAAACTTAAGCGAAGCTTGATACCATTACTTCACCGACGGCTCAGCACACGACTTTTAGGCTAGTTACAGTACAGCAACGGGCCATAATTGATAGAAGTGACCCATTCTCCACAGAACAAAATTTATTAATCAGCAGTTTCATTCGCGGCAGGTTTTGGTAAAATATTTTCCCACGTTTGCCAGAATTTGTTGAGAAAATGTGCACCATTCAGGTCATGTAGGCAGTTCTTGGTTATGATGTACGTAAATAAAATATGAATATTGGTTTCGATGATATAAAAACTTTACGCACGAGATATAAATATTCAAATAGCAAGCCACGGATGAAAATAGACCGAATTAAATTTGTGTAAGAATTCGTTATAAAAGATTGAAACTTCTGGACAGAAGTCGAAACGAAATCTTATAGTTTTGCGATCATTCAAAGTACCTACCTATTTAACGACTGAACTTATTACTACTGAATAATGACGTATATACATATTTCTCTAAGATAGCAGCAGTTCACGAGTTGAGCAAAGCTTGGCGATACGAATGATTAAAAAAGAATTAATCTAGTTTTAGATAAATCTAATAGACTTTCGAGAAAACAAAGTACACAATTTAATCTTCACCACTGAATAGTTATTCCCACGTGGATTGAATATAAATTAACACATGATACAAGGTGTAACAATTTTATGTACGTAGAACATACGTGCCTATAGCTTCAGCATGCCTGGAAAATGAGTATAATTAAGGGATACGTCAATGGGGCGTGACGATAAAAATCTACGAGATAGCACGGTTCCACGGTACACTATAGATCTACCATCCATGGGTAACTAATGCATTGTATCATGCTTGAGGTATTTCTGTCCAGCTTATAAACATAAATGGCAAAATATTCTTCTAGTGCTTGCAATGCGAATTTATTTCTCGGCCAGTGCGTCTGGTGAGCTAGTTGAGTGGAATCTATCAATCTTAACAATTTAAAAGAACACTAATAAACTATAAAGTCTCCTTCATTATACTGCACCGAATGTTTGGTAAATTCATTTGTAATTATCTCCGTCGTCCTTTTAATCGAGGAATAAGAATATGTAAGAATAAAATACATGTAGTTATAAACAAAACTAATAAGAATCACAGGAAGGGCGTAGTCGGGAAATTTCGCCAGGAGTTCAGCGTAACTCAGACTAGGATGGTTTCTTGCGTTCGTCTCGTGGAGCAGAATTGGCATGAAAGCACTTGGATGATTTTAGGTGAAAAATTTTCAACACCTTGGATAAGAAAGTCGTAGGAATGTATAAATTAAAGAGCGAGATGCATAAATATACAGGTTTAAATTAATATTAGTAATGAAAACAACTATATTAAAATTCAGAAACGACGAAGAGACCAACTTTTCGTGGTAGCCTATAACGGGCTGCACTTAGGAAAAAAGCCGAATTCTACATGGATTGATATAATGGATCAACAATTGAAAGCGCAATTAAGCTCAGCGGTAGGCGGGAGATTAACAAAATTCATAATGGACAGACAGCTGGCTATTATTACTAAGCTATATTACACAACATAGCAAGCCTTAGAATGCTAACTAAATTACTGACGAATAAAACGTCAGGATGAATCCTAAACTTAAGTTACTGATAGCAACAAATGCAAGGGACAAAAATAACTTGCATAAAGGCAGGCAACCAATTTATACGTCCGTGGGAACCATGGGGCATCGGGAGAGCTTGAGATACCTGCTTCCTTTTACTTCGCTTTCAAGCAAAAGGTTAGATTTCGCTTACCGTGTAATCTGTCAGACTTCAATCGAGTCACGATCCAAGTAAATAGCAACTGACGCTGCAAGATTTGCTTGCGGACACACAAGCTATATGTGATTACGATTTATTTCTCACACGAAAATTGATGAACAGGTCTAACGCTACCCACTACAACCCACACACGTTGAACGCCTGGGAGCTACTGACGCTGTAGCGAAAGAGCAGTCAGCTGTAAGGAGCGGGAGCCTTGCCCTGCGCGAGGACTTTCAACGGCTGCTGGTGACGCCAAGTAAACAGAAAACGTGGGAAAGAAAACTCACAATTCGATCGGGAACAAAATATAACTGTCTCAAGCTTACATATACCCTTTGGCAGAATCGAATTGTCATATGTTGAAAATAACACAAAGTGAATAATACATAAAAAATGCTTACCATTTGCACATTGAAACGCAAGCTAATAAACCCAATTAGGCCTAACATCTTGGTCCGATCAGACATGGTTCAACCTTGGATCAGACGCTCCTAGGAGTCCTAGATGCAGAAACGATGAAGCTGTTGTTTGTCGCTGTCGTGCGCCCGAACCTTGAGTTGGGAAACGCCGTCTGATCACCGAATTTTGAAAAGGACAAAAATTAAGTAGAGAGTGTACAAAGACGTACAACAAGGATAATTCCATGCTTGAAGGGCAAGACTCACGAGGAAAGACTAAAGATTATGAAGCTTTCAAGTCTCTGTTATCAATGTCTGCGTGGTGAGGTCATTGAAGTATACAATACAAGTATACTCATGATTTATGCAAGGTCCCAGAAAAATTACTAGAAATTGAAACAAGAACTAACACCAGGGGCCACGGCTTTAAACTAAAAAAACGCGATGCAGCTCATCCACGCGACAACATTTCTCTCTTGGAGTCACCGCCATGTGGAACAGACTCATTGATTACACCGTTGACGCTCCGAGTATGAACGAGTTCAAGAACAGACTAGATACAGCTATGGAAAAATATATGTTCAGACTGGTAGCTGTTTCAAACTATCGCCAGTTTTGAAAAGATCTGATCAAAGGACCTGTTTGTAGATCTCCTGTGAACAAGTCACGAAAAGTATGAGAATCGGCGACAGGCCACATCAGGCCTATTCTTCAGCGCCAACATCACCATGATATTATATTATAGCATTTGTTGGAACTGTTTTACAGGAGCGTAGAGTAGTTTGAAAATTTCCAGAATTAATTCTGATGCCTACATAAAATGAAAGTGAAAGGTTAAGAAAATAATATTTTGCAATATTTTTTTTACGTTAAGACCAAATGCTGGGTCTTCATTGAAGAAACAGTATTTTTCTAGAATTCAATATTCATTTTACCTCTCTGATTGTAGATCTAATTTCACACGAGAGACTAATTTTGTGTGCACAATGATTTAAAGTTAATGGTTTAAATCTATAAAAACTATCAAAATATAAACAGAAAAATATTGAAAAGAACAAATGAAAAGAACGTTGGTACCGTGTCGAGGCCCAGACAGCAGACTTGCTGCGATAACAGCATGCAGGGTTCTGATGAGACGCTCACTAATTCTTAACGCGTGGCCACGAAAGCAGACACCGCCTCAACACTGAACACATACACAAACTCTGCACAACTAAGGTGGTGTGGTGGGCGTCGTGAAATTGCTGGCAGAGCAGAGAGCTTGCAGTGAGAGTCGTGAGGTTGCAGTGAGAGTCGTGAGGTTGCAGTGAGAGTCGTTACAGTCCGATACATCCGATTCTATGTACACGTTTTTCCGATACATTCCGGCATTTCCGATACATTTCAGTTTTCCATCCTGCAGGTTTTGTCTGTTGTAAACAATAGAATCATTTAAAAGTCTTCGTACATGCTGAAAATTTAGTGAGAATTGTTTTATAACAAAAAATATTTCATTCTATAACTATTATGGTTTTTCATTTTGAATTCAAACATATATAGATTCATTAGCGTACATCAGTTGCTGGGTTCAAATCGGCCTAGCAAGCGATGAATCGTGTATCATCAGCACAACTATGACACATGGTATGACAATATGTCATCGGTGTACTGATCAATGTACTGATTGGTGTACTGATTCAATTATAATCAGCTAATTATATGTAAATCATTATAGACCGATTATCAAATTACAGCCGCCAAAGTAGTTGCCAAGGCGAGCAGAAAGAGATTGTTTAATATGATGTTTTCTTGTTTTCATGCGAGTAAATTTTCATGCAAATAAGTAAGTTTAGCCCAAGAAAATAGATAGCGACAGAGCTCACGCTTGACAACAAGAAGGCAGGGACTGAGTACGAGACATCGTGTGTAGATGTTGCTGAGCATCATGCAAGGCGCACATTCTGAACGAGCGTTCATCACAGCTAATAGGATAACCTAAGAAGAAGATGGATTAATATTAACAATAATGAGTAGAGAAGTAAAACCCCCTCCTGTCATCCTTGTATTATAAGGATAAACTTGCCTATTGTGAATTTGATATCAGGATTCACATCGGGCAAGATTGTTAGTCTGGAGTGCCTGTACTTTCAACTCTTGGCACAGTCACAGTAACAATTTTATTTACATTACACAGGCTCCGCTTATCGTGCAATTTACTTATTACATCTATTGGACACCAAGCAGCGAAAAACATTCATGTTTGATGGCGGTTACACAAATCATGCAAAGTACCGCAGTTTATTATCTGGAGCATAATACGCTGATTGAATGCACTCTCAATGAAGACCTGCAGCCGTGACCGCCCGAGCGGAACGCTGTTCAACAGATGCTTGGGAGGTCTTGTCACCTGTGGGGAAGAATTAAATAGTTGACCACAAAAAAGCAACAGAAAACGAGAGAAAGAAAATCCACCTTTCGACCATGAACAATGAAGAACGAATTTTTTACTGAATGTGATTTCAATGCATTGAAAATTTACCCATATAATAAGGGATAGAATAGGGCTTATACTAAAATTGGATTCTGCATGTCATTGTAAAGTTTTTGTTATTCGTAGAAGAATGCCTTGAGTGACGCAAAATGACAGTAGATTTCATTGGAGCAGCTTTCCTGGAGATAACATCTTTCCATCCTAAAATAATAAGTTGTTATTCCTTAAACTGTGTAACTGCTGCATAAATGTTGTCTTTCGAGCAGTCAAATGCCTCGTCATAGATTTGGCCTTCCCGTTTTTATAATACCTGGTGTGCCACGCATCTGTTGATACAAAGATTATTAATTAACAAAACTAGTAAGCAGTTCAATAGTTCATTCATTTAATCATTTCAAATTCATTTCAGTTGTACTCAAATTGTAATGTAATTAAATGAAATTCAGTTGAAAAATAACTTAAATTACAAAATTTGCTTGTAAAAAGTTAATTTGTTTTATATATGCTTGCTATAAAAAAAACAGTTGGCATTCCCACTAAGCATTACGAACAAGTTGAACTGAGTTGCGAGCAAAGAACCTTAGCCAAATAATGAACAAATTAATATAGCTCGACTTATGTGATAATTGAAGATCTGTAACAAAAAATGTGTCGACTTTGATATAAATGAAATATTTTGCTAGCTTGGAGTATACAATGCGTTGGTAAAATTAAATATAAACAAGGCAAAGGTCAATTAAATGAAAATTAAACTGAGATCGAATTTCATACGACATGGTAATTGTTTGAAAATCAGAACGAACACATTGCGGACTAATTCCATTCCCTGCTGTGTTATATTAAATAAATAAGTAGGATAAAATAAGGCACAGGATTTGTGAGGAGGCACATATATATTTAGTATATTGGAATGGATGCGCACGAATCAATGCAAAAATGTAAATAGAAACAAGTGAGAGGCTGAGCAAGTAATTATAATTAAACTAAATGTGAGAGCGTATTCGAAGGATAGACTTTAAATAAACTCTACCAGGGAATATCATTATTCAAGGTCAGTGAGGGTAAAAGTCTGATGATTCAGTATTATTCTGGAAGGTAATTTCTTCTGTTCAGGGCTACGAACTGAAAAAATTAGGTCCGATTCAAAAAGTTTCTCTCTCTGGAAGACGGAATTGCGACGAAGACGAGATAATTTGTAAGTTTAAAAACTTCGCATCGAACTGCGAGAAATGTCGACGTCGTAAGTTGAGATCAAATTCCATGCTATATGTACAGATTACAAAGATCACGGTCAAGACACATGGGACATAGCTGAAAACAAGTTGTGTTTATAAGCTTGTACACTGTTAAATGAAATTCTTTTAGATAAATAATCGACTGCTTATAACTTAGTTTATTTCCACTTGAGTAATTTATAATTAAATATTAAATAGATTCCTATAACCAAAAAATCACATAATTGATGATGAAAGCTGAAGTGAGACGGAGAGTAAAAAGAAAGTTATTATTAATAACGGGCTATGAGAGCGGATTCGATTATTTGACCATTAAGCAACAAGTATATGAAAACATTTGACTGCTCGCTACAATAATAAAATTCAATTATACTAATTATTTTAATCATTTTTAACATTTCGAGATCAGAACGAGGGGAACTAATTAATCGAATTAAGGTTGGCCTTCATCCAGCATTGCTTACTCGTCAACCATCAATGTATGGCGTGCAGTTAACATATCTTCTTTATAGTGTCGTTGCGGTGTAGTTGTTACGGACCAACACAGCTCCCAAAACACTATATAATATAAAAAAATATAACTCAGTACTCACTGCAGTGAGTGACAGAAAGCGCATTTTCTCGTCGACGAAAACTTGAGGTCACGGACGGACGGACAGACGGACGGACAGACAGACAGACAGACGGACATGGCGAGCACAATAGTGCATTTTTCCATAAATGAGAAAATGCGCTAAAAATGTCATGTTCCATGGTTACAAGTATCGATTCTCGATATATTTTGACCAAATAACGTAAATTAAAACATAAACAAATAAGTGAAAAACAATAGCAAATAAAATTTGAGGATGATCTGGAAATAAATGATGAAAAAATCTAGCTTGTGCGTAACTTGCATGCATGATGATATCCTATATATGGAATGAGAGTTCGTGGCAGAGATCCTTTAATTATGAAAACACATATTCATTCTGAAGTATGAAAATTGCATGTATATGCTTCTTGATTGATAAAATCAGGATTTTCTTTACTCGGTAGGAATTTAAGCTGAAAAATGTTCGAACTAATAGTGCAAATAACCTGCGGGACAGCAACGTGAGCATAATAACCTACTCATTACTACAGGTTGAAATTTTGGCTACATGGAGCAACGTGATGAACTCCTTACCTTGTACCTCGAGTCCTAGTCTTTATTGCACAGTGTTAGAATAGAATAGAATAGAATAGAAGTGTCGGCGTTGAAGAAATAGGCCAATGGCCTGTTGCCGATTCTTGAATTTTTCGTGACTTGATTCACAAGGGATCCGGCCTTTGGAACCCGATCTTTCCATAGCTGACGATTGATTGAGATAGCTGCTGGACTTATTGCCAGGTCCGTAATTTGCTAGGCATTTTAAGACTGAACATATGCTTTCGGGCTGCAGAAACATTAGGCTGCAGAAAAATAGTGACACGAATTGGTGAAGGCATTTCACGCCTAACTTTTCAAAATCGTCGAGTGATAATTCGTTAAAACACGCAAGAATATACTTGACGAATATATTTCAAATCGAGTCGCTGTTAAAATTGGTGTAAAGTTCACATTACGAAACTCCGATACTCATCAAGCATTTTCCTGCAGCCGTTGCTATGAGCTGAACCATCGTTCGTTATGGATAAACGAAGTATCTTTCAGCGGCTGTTTTCTCGATTATAGCAGCATGTTCATTTAAAATGGCGAATGGAACCATCTAATCATCGCGGTGGGAGCATTAGCTTCTATCATTCGATGAAATTAATATTTGCAATACTTCAGTTAATTAAATCTTTTAAAATTACTCGACTGCCATGTCCTCTCCGATGGCACAACGGTAAAGGGTCTCTACTTCGCGTGGGGGAGATCGGAGTTCGAATCCTGCAGGCTGAAACTTTCTTCAAGTCGATTTCTCACGAGGTATGTGTATGGTACTCTGATAATTTGTTCCTGTTACATGTCTGACATTGTTACTTGTACTGCCAGGGGGTATATTCATACGTAGTACTCAGAATATGGTTGTCTGGAGCAATGTCATTAAATGTAAATGCATCGTATGTGAAGATAAAGGAAAAATTTTTATCGACTTCATTTTAAAGGTGGCCATCGGTGGCTCATCGATGCGCCACCAGTGCCAATGGACAGTTTTTGGTGGAAGAAGAGTTTTTCGAGTACAGTGGCCTTAGGCAGGTTACGATACTCATCAAGCAATTTCCTGCAGCCGTTGCTCTGAGCTGAACCATCGTTCGTTATGGATATACGAAGTATCTTTCAGCGGCTATTTTCTCGATTATAGCAGCATGTTTATTTAAAATGGCGAATGGAACCATCTAATCATCACGGTGGGAGCATTAACTTCTATCATTCGATGAAATTAATATTTGCAATACTTCAGTTAAATCTTTAAAAATTGCTCGACTGCCATGTCGTCTCCGATGGCGCAACGGTAAAGGGTCTCTACTTCGCGTAGGGGAGATCGGAATTCGAATCCTGCCGGCTGAGACTTTATCCAAGTCGATTTCTCACGAGGTATGTGTATGGTACTCTGATAATTTGTTCCTGTTACATGTCTGACATTGTTAGTTGTACTGCCAGGGGGTATATTCATACGTAGTACTCAGAATATGGTTGTCTGGAGCAATGTCAGTAAATGTAAATGCATCGTATGTGAAGCTAAAGGAAAAGTTTTTATCGACTTCATTTTAAAGGTGGCCATCGGTGGTTCATCGATGCGCCACCGGTGCCAATGGGCAGTTTTTGGTGGAAGAAGAGTTTTTCGAGTAGGGTGGCCTTAGGCAGGTTATAGATGGAACATAGGCCGGACACGCCATCGATGACGCATCGATGCGCCATCGGTGCTCTACCAATAATTTCCACCTGTAGCCACTGATAATTATCGATGCGCCACCTTAAATTTTTATTTGGGATGACATATCATTTGAAAGTACGAGGCTAAATGAACCAACTTTCCCGCCTGCGTTTATTTTTTTTCTGCTTATCGTCATCAGTGGTATATTTTGCTGCTGCCTCTCAACATCAATGGCATATTTTTCTGCTTCCTATCAACATCAATGGCATATTTTTCCGCTGCCTATCAACATTAATAGCACATTTTTCTGCTGCCTATCAACATTAATAGCATACTTTTCTGCTGCCTTTCAACGTCAATGGCATATTTTTCTGCTGTCTATCAACATCAACGGCATATTTTTCTGCTTCCTATTAACATCAATGGCATATTTTTCCGCTGCCAATCAACATTACTAGCATAATTTTCTGCTGCCTTTCAACGTCAATCGCATATTTTTCTGCTGCCTATAAACATCAATGGCATATTTTTCTGCTTCCTATCAACATCAATGGCATATTTTTCTGCTGCCTATAAACATCAATGGCATTTATTTCTGCTGCCTCTATCAACATCAATGGCATATTTTTCTGCCGCCTATAAACATCAATGGCATATTTTTCTGCTGCCTTTCAACATCAATGACATATTTTTCTGTCGCCTATCAGCATCAATTAAATTACAATAACCTGAGTAGATATTAGGGTAAAGCATGACTTAGAAGTTATCACGATGTCTACAAGTTGAACAGACACGATTCACTTGCTACTGGAAAATGCAATACAGTGCGCCCTCTTTAGCATTCATTGAGAATAGTCCGCTCATCAAATCTGATTTTGGACGACTTTTACGAGCACATTCGAAAACACTGGCAGAATGTGGCGAAAGTAAACTTCCGAACGATATGCCGCATGTGGTGATAAATTGAGTGCACACTTGTATCCGGATCATAATTCATTAACATTAAATTTTCATCTTTCATTGTGTTAAGTATCTGACCCGAGTGAGTGAACTTTCTCCACTCACTTTGAGAAACATCCATTATAGCGGGAAATCATCTCGCTTCACTGTGAAGCGTTCTCATATTCTTTTTTGTTTTCTCACTGCTCGATCATTGTGAATGTTTTTATATATATTCTGATATCGTAATGAATTGTAATTTGCAATGTTACCTATTGCATTCCTATGGAAATGGGAACTAAGAAAATGATGCGCGTTCGTGACTTGTTGAGTGTTTCCTGTACAAAAGGCCGAAGTTGCATAATGATTATTCTTACTGTACGGAATTCAAGAGAGACAAATGTATCATAAAATTAATGTGGCTGTTTGCCTTCATTATTAGGAAATTTTTACTAGGTTTCACAAGCGAAACCTAGCGAAAATTAACATGCCTTGGGATCTCAATCAAAATAGGATGAAGTTAAAAAAAATGTAATAAGTGGTTAATTAGTAGATTTATTCCACACATAAAATAAATATTGAAAGGATCAATATCGACGTATAACTCACAGAGGTTGGGTGTGAGGCGATACGAGGTGACGGATGCGGCGTCCAGTCTCTTGTCGTGGAGGGCAAAGTATTTGTTCTTGGGGAGCACTTGAGCTGCCAACGCCCCATGCAGAGACCGCGCCAGCAGCAGCGCACATAAATCAGCTGTGCGCTGATGGTGGTATCCACCCTTATGAAGCTCACCAGTTGACACTTCACGTACAAAAATTTAAATTCTGCATTCTGGTTCATCAATTTGCTCGAAGATTGGTATCTTCGTCACATTTAATTGCTCTGCCAGGGCTGATGGCTGTATAATTTATTCGAATGTTATTAAACCTTATATTTTCTTCCATACATATGCCTTGAAGAGTCGCTCTAAAATGTTTCTTTCTTCTTGATTTTAAATCTGGGATTTTTATTTGTTAAATAATGCTTTAATGATATTTTAAGTGAATCAACAATAATTAAATTTAGTAGATATTACGATAGCAAGAAGAAAGACTATTTCTAGTCGCCAGGTGAGGAACAAAGTGTCCATGACGCTGTCTGCTAATTTGATTGAAAATAGCTAAAGATTCACTACGTTCACATTCCACTGTTGTATCGAGAAATCATCATAATAATCGCAATGACACAGGGAGTTTTTACGATGAACTCACGAAAAAAATGTTTTTTGCTACGTTTGAAAATTAAATTTCAGTATTGTATGTTCTGCGTTTTTTAAACTAAAATCTGTGTTCCCAGAAAAAAAAAACTTTCTAATCAAGACCGAATCAGCTTTTTAGGATGGATCAACCGACGATCCCGGGTTGAGTAGACAGATCAATAAATCTAATTATTACAAATTTTTTAACAATTGCAATGGCTAAATATCGTGATAAACGAATTTTTCTTTCCCCCATGTGGCGTTGTCCTCCAAAAAGCACTTTTTCTTGTAACCCAAGAAGGAATGGACCCAAAAACGACAGCCAATCGCTACCGAATACGCTAAGAAAGATAGAGCCTTGTATATGGGAGCTTTTTCAAATATTAAGCAGAACATGCAAAATTACGGAAAAACGAATTTCATATTTCGTCTAAAAAAAAGCTACAATATGCAATATGGATTAAAACTCAAGTTGAAAAAAAATGTTTAAAATAAAGGATATATGGGCCTATCATGACATTGTTACTTCATGACATCGCGAAGCTTATTTTGTGACAAATTAATGATGAATTGAAAATACCGACACCGGAAAAATGATGGAAGACGAATCACTATTTGGATTTTCGTATGAAAGAAACTTCTGGTGGTTCCTTTCAAGACTTCTAACCATGGCAAATGTTAGGAATATTGCAAGTTACAGTATCTTCTTCTATTCATAACGCTATTCAATAATTGCTTCTTTTTACAATCGATATTTAAGCACAATTTTTGGAGGACGAATTTTTACCAGCCATATTTTTGCATTAATTTGCATCGTACTTCTTCTGTTACCATTTGGTATGACATTCAAGTATCTCTATTCCTGTACAATACACAAAGAGTATTCAAATTTCAGATGTGAATGAATCAGTTATGTTGTAGTTATGTTTTTTATTAGCAGGATTCAACGAGGAAAACACAATCAAAGTGTAAATGTTATATCTCTGAACGACTATCTGGATAATTAAGGCGTTATCTCAATCAGGTGCTGTGATTGCAATATAGTCTGTGATATATATTCACTTATACTAAAGCATGAATTCATTAATGACTCGATCCATAGTTACTTATATCATAATACCTTGCATGTTGACAAATTTAGTTCTGAATCTAAGTCTAGTTGATACCCGAAAATAATGATACTCCGATTTCAAGGTAGAGGTTAAACAGCACTCATTATTCGATATTGTGCGAAGAAGGTCCCCAATTACATATTTTTGCAAGCATTAATATTTATGCAAGTTTCATTAAAATCGTATAATCAGTGGTAATAAAATATGATTAACTGGTGATGGGCTGCTGGTTGAGTCTTTGTGTCTGGAATAGTTGTGAATAATATGTTCCTCTAACGAGCACTTGCCAACTGCTTCAAGAAAATGTTCAGCTGGATTTTATAATTAAGCTATTATTTATCTTCCAAGTTTCACAAGTTTACATTGTTTTCTGCATGTACCATTTTGTGAGTTTTTCCACATCCCATTACTAAATTTGCATTCAATTATTCTTCGATCCCGGATTAAACGGGAAAATGAGAGGCGTTATGGATAAACAGAAATGCAATATTGAGGTGTGGATTTGGAAATTGTTTTCTTTTTTCATTTGTTCCAGGATCTCAGTTTTCATAATTTTGTAGTTTTCGAAACTCGCATTTAAACATTTGAAAAATGCATTGCTGTAGTGGAATGAGATTCTTGTCTCCCAAAACCAAACCACTAATTGGATTACAATGAGCGAAAATCTTGTGAAAATTCATTTCCACACAACAAATTTTCGTCACGAAATTAACGAGAGAAATTGATAGTTTCGTTTAGTTTAATAGTTTCGTTTAGTTTACTAGTTTCGTTTCGTTTAATAGTTTAGTTTAATAAAGGTAATTAATAGTAAACTCTCTTCAAAGCCCTCGTGCTCCCGAATCTTGGGTACTGCTGCCAGCTTTGGTTATAAGGCTTAGGCGCCGCTCAAAGCGGGGGCGGTGATGAAAGTGGAGTCGGTCCAGCAGACCTTCACGTCCAAAATCAGCGGTATGAGGGAGCTGGAGCTGAACTACTGGGGTAGGTTGAAACAATTGGGATTGTACTCACTGGAGAGAAGAGAGGTAGGTATATCATACTGCACACATTGAAGATAATAACAGGACTGACTACTAACTCTGAAAGTGAGACGTCCAAAATAGTGACCTATTACAACGAAAGTAGGAGGTGACCGTGCAGGATTCCTCCATTTAATGATCGTGCTACGGCCAGAGTGTAGATTCTTTGTGAGGCATCATTGTCCGTGGCAGGACCGAGGCTGTTTAATGCCTTGCCTAAAGTGCTGAAAGGAGGGAAGTTCACCATGCGACATTCAAGAGACGACTGAACGAGTTTTTGAAAAAGATCCTGGATCGTCCGGTTATGGGAAACTACCCTAATCAAGTGACAAACGACATTTTGCATCAGCTGGCCCAAACGAGGGCAGGTAGACGGAACACGTTCAACGTTACCTCCGGAACCAGAGGGCGGGGCGACCTGCCTACTGACGACTTAGAAACGTGACCGTGGACTAAGAAGTCCTAAACAAGTAATAAGGTCATAAAGTTTAGGCGAGATGACTGCACGTTAATCTGGTGCATATAATTCATTTATATACATATACGTAGATACACGCGATCACATGGTTTACATCCAGCTGCTATATTTTATATGAGTTTCAGATAGACCTCGCCTCATATGCTTATTCGTGACATTGATAATAATTTTTTCGTGCTACTCTAAATTTGAACTCCGAGCATAAATAATTATGCAATTCACTACAGCAACCGGTATATTGGGTCATTGCAGCGCCAACTGTGAAAGCTTTTCGTATCATGTTTCGCATTCACTTGAAGTCACGCAGTTCAAAATTTCGGAGGACCCTGGCAAGCGAAATAATGCCCATCCCACCAATTCACGTCTGCTAGCAGGTAGCCTTTGTCGCTGTTCAACATTCCACGACTATAATAATTATTAATACTTGGTTCTCCGGGCGCCCAGAAAGTGTTGTTCACACTAGCTCCACCTTCCCATTGCCAGCCTGATTGCGACACCAGTGCGTTCACGAAGAGACTAGGCGGTTTCGGTTCTGTAGGTAGAAAAATTAATTTGAAATTTAGAATACTGCAAATTCATTCATTAAATACTGGCACAATTGAAAATTACATCCCCCGTCTATATTCAGAAAACCTTTGGGTTTTTGAGGCGAGTTGAAATTCGGGACAAGAGCTGTTTATTGTAGTTCGGATATGGTTTCTGCAATATCATCAAAAATGCAAAGCTCATAGTTTGAAAGCGATTATGGTATTTTAAATTTAAAAATACTCGAGTAATTCCAGACAGAATATAAAACAAGCATCTGTGGTAAACGAGCAATGATAAGGCACTTACCGAATCATGGGAAATACTGGGTTGCATTTACAATAGGTTAACGAATTCGTAAGTCGAGGTCGCGGTGCTAATGCGAGTGTGATAGAAATCAAACCGATACTGACAAGAAAAAGACAGACAACAGTTCGTATCGAGTATAACATGTCTGAACTGTTTTTCAACGATAGGCACCAACAATCAATTTCAAAATGGTTGTATGGTGTGAAAATGTGAAAAATTCCTGGAGCATGTGAAAAGATTCACAATTCGCTGTACTTCCAGAGAATACCAAGGTTTACTCAGATCCCTAAATTTTTATTTTACCAACAACTTCTGAAAATATTTTAATCTCATGGTCTTGTAACTCGCTTTGATGCTGCACGCTCTATTTATATTGTCAGGGAGCAATAATGTCTGTCAATAGGCATATAATGCTCGCTCATTCAAGCTCCAAATTTGCTCATGGTGACTCCATTATGTCTTGATACAAGTCGGTAATCGTTTCCATTATAGCATCATGATTAAACTTGAGACATCGAATGGCCTTGTACTGTTATCGTATAAAACTTACGATCGATTAACTTCATTACAAATACAAATGGGTCACTACAGCGACAAACCAAGTTTCATTTCGCTGCTGCAGAAGCTTCTGGATTTAGCCAAGTGTCCGCACGTAAAGGCCCGTTTCCACTACGGGACTGATTCTGAAGGATTGAGATTGACCTGAGACCAATAAGTCTTCACTTTCAGTCTTTGCCGCCCAGTGACGGTTAGTTCAATTTAGTGTTGTTCCACGAATTCGTCAATGGGCGAGACTGAACTAATCGCAAGCACGCGTGTTCGATGGCAATGACGACGCGATCGAGTACGCGTCTATTCGAAGTCAATTGCCACACGCGAGTGAGAACGCGTCTGTCGAAGTTGATTAATACTGAATTAAAATATAACGCGTGCGTTCGACGTCAACGCGTCGCGTTCTGACGCGTTTCAAGTGGCGTTCTGACGCCACTTGAAATGCATAAATTTATTGACGCGTACGCTGCATGAACCTTTGTTCACATAGTCGCGTCGAGGCATGTAACTGTTGTCGAATCATTGAATGATCCTACTCTTTTTTAAATTAACAATTTTGTATGCATGAATAAGTGAGGAATCGGGGCAGTAGGGTGGGGGTGCGAAAACATAAAAAAACATGGCTACTGGAATGAATGACACTTATATGCATGACTTGTACTGTGAAAAGTTTGTCGATATCAGCCCAGTCAGTGCATCAACTGGAAATTTTGAACATCTAAACTATAAACCAAGCCAAGCTTCAGTATTAATATGCACGGTGAAGTAATAAGTACATTAGTATTGCCAACGGAACAACTATGAACAATGAGATGCAATTCGGGATCAGTTCCAGTATGAATAAAGTAATTAGACTAAGCTTTATTTTCTCACGGGTTGCCTTGAGTCGCTCGACAACGGCTTTGTACTTGGCAGGCGTATCAAGAACGGCCAAGCGGCCACCCTTCGCTTGGCACTCGTATTGCGCTCCAATCCAGTTCCTAGTGTAGGTGGACAGCCAGATGCAGACGGCCGCACCTAGGTTCTGGTAACCCTGAAGCTCGTCGCAACCTCGGATTACCAATTTAGTACATGAGACTACCTGAATATTAAATCGAAAATTGAATATTCAAGACTAATTTTATATTCGATTAGACAATTTAATGTCCGTACAATTTGATATACTTTAGAAGCAATGTAATAATCAAAATATTCATGTGTTGTGACATCGCTTCATTAATTTTCTGTACCAGTATCGCGTATAAACGAGATGTAGCCCGCTTGATCAGCAAGGTAGGCGGGTAGCTGAGGTTTTGTAGTGACGTGGCAGACGTTTGGGGTGCCGAGGGCGATGGTCTGGTTAGGGACGTACATGGCACCGAACGCCACACCGTAGCACGTCGCGGACACACGACATACCGCCGTGCAAGCACCTGCGCATAATTACGATTTTTATCAAACATTTCCACCCATACGAGTGATAAAACTTCACCACTATAAATAATTTTGTCCAAAGCAATACAATGTAATGTAATGATTACACTAAGTATTCAAGCAATTAATTAATAATCTAGCATTAACAGATGAAATTCGACTTTATCAAGCAGATCACATTAAAAAATCCGGACGAACATCTATGTTTAACTATGCATAGTTGTTTGTTGTTGAATGTAAATTAATGTTGAATCAAAGTTTTCAATCAATTTTTTCATCTGTTGGTAACAAGTTAACCAGGCACCACATTATGAATATATTGTGGCTTAAAGAAAATCTAAGATATTTTTTGCCGTTTGAGTTCTTTCGTAAAACGGCCAACCTTATTTTCACGATGGGCCAAGAATAACTAACGCCGTGCCAAGTAGAAAAATTCATAACAGCCACTTTATTGAATTGGCTCAGCGTGCAGGTATTGTGTTTAAATTTTTCATGAGGCGTCCGTTAGTACGACAGTTTAGTCAAATACTCAGTTTAACTACCAGGCAATGAATCTACGTAATAGTCACAAACTCAAACTAAATCATGTCCAATCCAAAAGCAGGACATAATGTCACATTGATATTGGTAGCGTTTCATTAAATTGAAGTAATGAAATAGGATTTTAGATTGGTCTGTGAAACCTTCGAATGGAATTCAAAATACTGACCTAACGGGATACAATTATAAATGATCGGCACCTGATCTGCAATTGTATGCAAGTATTGAATTATTTATCCTAGTTACGATTACGTGCATAATTATAGACCTGTGATTAGGCCTCGCTCTTCCACCTCTTCTGCGCTGTCTTCCCTGCAATATAACACAGTATAACGAAAAAGAATACCGCCAATAGATCCCTGTGTTTGTAATTTACGGCTATAGCGGCTTGTCACAAATATTGACAAGCCTCAGCCAACTCCATAAACAAAGAGAGTTAATTGAACGTTGCCTGAAGCATTCGCCAAGGCGTACATATTAGTCTGTAAAATCTTTTCAATCTAGGCTGTGAATTCCAGGGAGGCGCAGCCGTCAGCCACAAACTTAACTTTTAAATGAACCCTAAAGCCAACTCAAAGCCTCAACATGCAAGAAGTTTACTCAGCCACAGATCTAGAAGCCACTGAATACGCTGGAAAACCACAATCCAGAACAGTGGCACACTGCTCAAAGATAATAGCGCTGTAGGACTTTAGCTTATAGGTCCCTATGTATGTTCGCTCATAAGCAGCCTGTTCCGCATCCGGCTGCACCTACTCCGGCCTAACCCCATCTGGCCCAACCTATTCACGCTATCCCGGCTCACAACCTTCTTGCAACCAATTACTGACTCTACCAGCACACTTAAACTGCCTTTCTAACTTCGTGCAGCCATTGAGGTTATGTTTGTTCCGCTCAGGTTTGTTTAAAGTAGAGAAACGTTGCAACTTGTGTAGGTTAGGTCAGAAGAGGTTAATTAGGACGAAAAAGGTTTGTCCATATGCAGAATGGTCATGCTTGCCTTTAGCGTGCTGTATAGTGGTGGCTGTGGACACATGGCGTTATGATTTTAAGCGATTGACTCATGCCCTCTAGTGTGTTTACTCATGGAAATAATATGAACTAAGTATGAAGTTAGACAAATCTAGACTCCGGCGTACGCCCCAATTGCAAATGTGCTATAAGTACCAGTATTTCAACAAACTGCCATGAGTCCCTTAATTAATAGAAATGTGAGCTGTATTTTGGGCGGCGACCAAGTGATAGAACACCGGCTTTCATAGAGCGTCTAAAGTTATCAACTTCGTGCCATGGGCAGCAATCAGTGATCCAAATTCATGAGAAGAAAACTCATGTCGCACACAAAATCAGTTAAGGAAGATGTAGCCGGATTGGTGCAATAAATTACAATACATGTATGTGTTTTGCTCAGATTTTCTTAATGTTTAATTAACTTACTATATATTTGTAGAAGTAGAATGGACGGATTGTAAATTTTGAAATTCTATTATATATGAGCCGGATATTTTTTGTGAAATCTAAAAGGAAATGTAAACTACTGCCTGAAACTTCACTTAAACCTGCCTGAATACTTATCTGCCTGAATACTTACTCCCACGAACATGTAGGCCAATAATGACATGGACTAGAGCTAACAAGAGTTTAGGTGAATAGTGAATTGTAAAAATTTCCAAATTACTTGAATAGCTTGAATGATCTTGATTCTAGTTCTGTACTGACGCTTGTGGCTTGAGGTTTAATAGGCTAGTTGCCAAGGAGACTATAGTGACGATAGCTTTTTCATCTGTGCACGTGCGTTAAGTTTGAAGCAATTAACATCCTGGTTTTCTGTTAGAGTTTTTCAATTATAGTTTTTCTTATGATTACTTTCATGCCCCCATCCAAGTTTGCTCCAGCTATAATTAAAAGGCAGACTTCAAATACATTTATTTGGCACTGACTCCTACTGAGATCACATTGGCATGTGCGATTGTTTCACGAAAGTAATAAAGATAAGCATGAAATTATTCATCACATAGCGAAGAACCGATCCCTTCCATGTATAAGCTCAGCTCATCAACTCTATAGGAGTCTGCCCTGCTTTCGATTTTAATCGTTTTTACCAAAAATGGCTCTTAACATGTCGTTTAAAATTACATCATAACGGCAAAAGATTTTAAGGTGAGTGCAAGGTTGTAGCTTCTTTGAGATAGTGAAGTGTAGCTTATTCTTAGTACACTGTAAGTTACTTAGGGTAATATCATGACCTCTTATTTACTTGGAGTTATGGCTTTTGTTTCTTTGGCATATCATCAACTCAGTTTGTGGAGCCCGTCGTGAACTTTCGGGGAATCGGAAGCGACTACTAAATTGATTGTTCATTCTTGTTTTATGTTGGGATGTATACTTTATCGGATTTATTTATCAGATATATTCATTACTTTATCTTTTTTTACTTATTTACTCTTCCTCAGTTGAGCACTGTAAGGTTATACTTCATTTTCTACAGTAATGTTGAAAAAGGTTTGTTGGTCTGTGGAGTCAAAGCAACAGTATTGATACCTCTGCCTAGACAAACTTTTAATGAACACGGCTTTCTGAACTCTACCACTTCACACGTGCCATTGATTGTCTAAATTATTAAACTTTATGGGGTTTAACGTATACACTGATCTGCCCTGTTGTCGGGCCAAAACGGGTCAGGATGACCCACACAAGCTCTAGAAGAGTATTGCTATTTAAACAAATCTTATTCATTCTTCTATGTGTATGATTGTCATGACTGCAGTTCTTTATTGAACGTTGCATTGAATTGCACGTCTTTCTGTTCTAGTGTAATAATAAGATGCATTGTTTGTCATGTGGGCTATGAAGGAAGCAAAATGTGATCCTAAGGAATAATAAGACACTAAGATGTTAATGTTAATAAGAGACACAGCGACAGAGACTGCAATTGTCTGCACTGAGGACCAACATTACGAAACTATGGTGTAGAGCTATACAAAGGCGATACATGCATTTAATTCCCTAATTAGATTGAGATAAGATTAAGTGCAAGAACACTGATAGCGCTGGCAAGTGTAAGATTTTGCCTTAACGCATAACATTGGCCCAAGTCAGAGAATGTTTAGTTGAGCTGTAGTATGATCTTGTGATTGGACTACCGACCAAGTTCATGCACCAATGAATAGGTTGCAGCATTGGCTTGAACTCGTCGCATGATCACGCCACAACACGACAAGTCTAGTAATGGATCAATGTTAAATTTAAGGGTCAATCATACTTCACATGCTGGGGCTGCGTTTTGTTTAAGTGTTTCAAATTATTTTCTTAATAATATTTAACGTAGATATTTTACCAGCGTAACACTTTTTCATCGAAACTTGACGATTGAATGGAAATGCAAAAAATATGCAGAATTTTTAATTTCATTTTTAAAATTTTTAATTCAAACCAAAAGTTCAAATTATCAGTATCAACGTGTTACTCACAGAGGTTGGGTGTGAGGCGATACGAGGTGACGGATGCGGCGTCCAGTCTCTTGTCTTGGAGGGCAAAGTATTTGTTCTTGGGGTGCACTTGAGCTGCCAGGGCCCCATGCAGCGTCACCGCCAGCAGCAGCGCCCGCATTTCAAACCTGTAGACAGTTCAACTAAAAAAAATTGGACGACGTTTAATTTCTGTTTTCGGAGCATTGACTCAACCCAATTTATGTTATATGTGTTAATGATTTCTAAATTAGATATCTTGCATATGCACTCAAAATACTCGATTAGGAGTGCCAAAAGAAAACGTATAAAAAAGGAAGTACATTTTCGAAGAGTTCCTATGATTTTACATTCTGATTTCTAAAATGTTGATATATATGTGATTTCTTGTTAGAAATCTATAATGAAAGTGACAAAAGTATCATTGTCTATGAATGTTCTATTGAAGAAGGAATTAAAATCAAGTGAGTGTCCAATTTAGTTTATACATATTTTTAGATCTTAGAACATACCTAATGATAATACTATGGCGGAGAAGGTTTCTGAATTTGAAATGATCGCCAATTCTACTCTTCATCATTCAAAAAGATTATTTAGCGCTTTGATATTAAGATATCTAATTATGGTACTAGTACGTGTCAGACATATCTCACATCACTTGATACCTGATTGTTGATTGGCTTACGTAAAATTATTTGTCGGTATTCACCTTCAGGAAGCCTGAGCTTTAGGGGCGTAGGCGGGAGATCGGAGAGCTGCAGGCCTTGCACGTCCCGCGACAACTGCTGCCGCGTATCTGAGGGCACCGCTGCACCTGCACACTATTTGTCAACTCGCTGCCATGGTAGCGCCTTATTTAAATTTGTTTGGAAAGCATGGAGATGTGCTTGGAAATTTCTATTGTATGTAATTGATGAACGTGATTTACCTCAATGTAATAATTGCAGTCATAATATTCGACAGCGCATTCATTTCTGAGAATAATGAACTATTAAAATGAATAAAACAACAGTCAACGTTGCGCTTCATGGGTCATTATTTTGTGCGTCAGGGATAAATAAACATGTATTACGCTTCCACAGTTTGCAGCGATGCATATCATAGAAGGGTAGGGCAGAACAAAAGAATCTCTAAGCAGGCGAAGATTTTTGAAAGAATATTAGGAACTCTGTATACGCGAAGTTATTTGATCCTGATGAGTCAAAATTCAAGTCTCGGACAAATTTACGTCCGGACTCGTGGTCGCTCGCGAAGCCGGTCTCACGGCTAATCTCCAAATTCAATGATCAAGAAATAGCTCTCAAACTAATGAACGCAGCTAGATGAAACTTGATACACGTCTTTATTAGCACCTAACAATGATGTTTAGATCGTTATTTTTTTTAATTTCGCCTTCATTCGTGAGTTATACGGATATACGGAGGAACGACCGGCTTTTCTGAAGCCGGTTTTTAAATTAACATTGACCAAGAGCCGTATGCGTGTACGCGTATAACTCGCAAACGAAGACAAATTCGAAAAAATTGCCGCGATCTAAACATCACATCTCCGTTGGGATGTCAGGTATTTATATAAAAAGACTCGTTCAAATCTGTTCAGAAGTTTAGAATAAATTTTTTGATCACTGCGAATTTAAGCGCATATTGCTGTTAAAATAACGAATGAAGGTGAAATGGGAAAAAAACAAGTGAAGGAAGACAAAATCGAAAAAGTTTTACGAGCTAAACAACGCCGTTTGGAACTTAGGAATCTATATTCAAAATTTCGTTCAAATCTGTTCAGTAGTTTGGAACAAATTCCTTTATCACAGCGAATTTTAGCCCGTATCGCCATATAACTCACGAATGAAGGCGAAACTTGAAAAAATTTTACGAGCTAAACATCACCGTTAGGTCCCAATGAATAATTGTACCAAGTTTCATCGAGCTGCTTTCATTAGTTTGAGAGATATTCTTCGATCTTCGAATTTGCAGACCGGCCGCGAGTCCGGCCGTAAAATTGTCCTTGACGTTCAAAATTCGTTGAGCACAATAAGTGAGTCTGCCAGGCAGATGGAATTTACTTATGACTCACGTAATCCATTGGTTAGCCATTTTATCAAATGAAATCAATTATTATGATATAATCACAATTATTGATATCAAATGAATTTGTGTCAGCAGCTACAACTTACAGCTTATGTTTAGAAAATTGAATTGGAATGACATGCAAATGCAGTAATGGAATCTTACTATATATATTTTGAATCAATTGATAAAGACACGTTCGTAGTCAGAGCAACGAAGCCAAAGTAATCGTCGACTACCTTTTCTTATAGATTTTCCAATGCATCCCGAGGGGTCAAGCTAGTTTTGTTGCCTCTCATAATGACAAATCGGAAACCGTGTCACTAATCCAGTGGCCTTCACCATGCCTTCTTTATGAGTGTCTATGGAAAGGTGAAATTGCCTGAAAAGGGATATCATTAATTTACTAGCTTGGCGTGGCCGACTAAAAACCACTGCTCGTGTTGATCTCGAAACATTCTTCCAGGTGTAACGTTTTCGTTCCTTATACGAAGTACCTACTTTAGAACTTAAAATATACCCGGGGTATTACCTATCAGAGAAATCGTTCGAAGTTAAGGTATCTTTTATTCAAGTAATTAATCAGTAACTGCATTACTATGTGCTAATGAGATGCATGTGGTTTTGGTGATTTTACATAGATACATGAGTTCTCCATTGTGGTCTGCTGATGGAAAGCACTATAACTGCCTACTTAATGCTTTCAAGAAGGATCCTCTTATTGTAGTTTTTTATACAATTAGTATTAAAGTAATCCTGCCATTATTAGATTAATAGTAGAAAGTCAATAAATTCAGTCAGTAAAATTGGAAGCTAGCCCATTATCACACGTTCCAATAAACGGGCCTATTAAAATAAATAAAATAAACGGGTCATTTACCCCAAATCTTGCACTGAAATCAGTTGCGCTCCCAATATTCTTAACTCTAACCGTGAGTACAACTAATCGTTCTTTCATTCGTAGAAAACGTTTAACCTCCGACTTAACCTAGAGCTAGTACCCAAATTGCATTATAACAATTTTTTCTACGTTTAGGGTGAATAAATTTTTAGGTTTGGTAGAATTTTAAATTTAAATTTAAAAAGTTAACAATGCTATCTCTATTTCAGAAACTGCAGAACAGAAATCGTGATATTAGGACAGCCTTTTTGTCGCTTCAAACTGAAGAAATTTTGGAGTTTGGGGAATTTTAAATTTTCGAAAAATTTATTTATACTATTTTCATTTCGGAAACCATTAAACTGACACTCATGAAATTAGAACAGCTTTCTTGCCGTTTCAAAAGGAATAAATATCAAGGTTTCAGAGAATTTTAAAATCAAATTTACAAAGTTAATAATTATATTCCTACTTCAAAAACGGCTGAGCTGAAAATGGCTCAAATAAGCCTTAGTATAGTATAGTAGTATAGTATACAGTAGTATGTTCGGCATTGAAGAATAGGCCTGGATAGGCCTGCCGCCGATTCTTGCACTTTTCTTGACTAGACTGGCCTTTTGAGCAAATCTTTTCAACGGACGGTAGGTTTAAAATAGCTTCTAGATTTCAGTTGTTCGGTAGGGTACGAGGCATTTCAAGACTAAACATTTGCTCCTGCATGGCCTTGTCTAGTCTGTTCTTGAACGCGTTCATACTCGGAGCGTCAACAATATCTTCAGGAAGGCTGTTCCACATGTCGATGACTCGAAGCGAGAAGTGTTGGCGCATGGATGAGTTGCACCGAAGTTTTTCTTACTTTATAGCTGTGGCCCCTGGTGTTGGTTCTAGTTTCAAATTCTAGTAACCCTTCTGGGACCTTGTACAAAAAAATGAGTATAGGGCAACATGGGGCAGCGCGCCCCCTATTTTAAACTAAATTTTTGATGAAGTTTTAATTAATACGAGGTGGTTCTTTGTTTTGTTTAAAGGTACAACTATATAATGAGGAATGTATGATGTGAATTAGACGCCTATTGAGTTATTCAATTTTTATTGAAACACTATTTTGTAAAAAGTTTCAAAATGGGCCCATTACCCCACCCCTGGAGCAATGGGCCCATGGGCTTGGGGCAAGGTGCCCACCCTTGGTCCCTTTACCACAATTACATATTTTTCGTTTGAAAATGATAAAACAACACTTTACGGTTAAAAGTAGGGACTCAAAAAATCATATACTCAACTTGAAAAAAATATACTCGTGGCTTAAAAAATCTATCATCCTGACGTGAAGAAAAATATTTTATTGACATAAAAATATACATCCTTGATTTGAAAAATATAGCCTTGCGATAAAAAATTCGTCCTTGACATGAAAAAATGCATCCTCGACTAGGAAAAATATATTTAGTTGATCAGAAAAAAGCTTCGTTCCAGTTTCATCCATAATCCAGATATTATGTGAAGAGAATTCGTACCTAATCGTGAATTCAGCCAACACCATAAAAACTCATCAACTTTTGGCTCATTGGTGTAAACTGAAAATATAACTGAGAATATAACTGAAAACTTAACTGAGAATATAACTGAGAATATAACTGAGAATATAACTGAGAATATAACTGAAAATACAACTGAGAATATAATTGAGAATATAACAGAGAATATTACTGAGAATATAACTGATATTATAAGTGAGAATTTTTCTGGGAATATAACTGAGAATATAAAATTGTTTATAAAAAGGATATCAATTGAATACAATCCATTTTTCAACAATCTTTTTACAAACCTGCTGATTTTTTTGCATTTATCCACCAAAAATTTACAATGACTTCAACTTCTCTCGAGAATTATTTCGCAGTCCGGCGATGATTTTCGAATAATGAAATTAGACGATATCCCACCACGAGAGAGTAGTAGTGGACATTGTGTGTAGTAAGAGAGTATGAGAAGACTGCTGAGCTCAATGGTTCTGATAGAACCTTCGCAGTGAGTACGAGTAGACTTCTCTGACTACACAGTTCTGATGGAACCTTCGCAGTGAGTACGAGTAGACTTCTCTTACAATACATTTCTGATGGAACCTTTGCAGTGAGTCTGAGTAGACTTCTCTGACTACACAGTTCTGATGGAACCTTCGCAGTGAGTACGAGTAGGCTGCTCTGACTACACAGTTCTGATGGAACCTTCGCAGTGAGTACGAGTAGACTGCTCTGACTACACAGTTCTGATGGAACCTTCGCAGTGAGTACGAGTAGACTGCTCTGACTACACANAAAGGGCTAACTGGTCATTCTTCAACCCATGTTTTCGAAATGATTCGTATCGTAATCGAAAAACTTGATTTGTCCTTAATAATTAAGACAAATCTCGTCTCGTCTCGTTATGTCTCGTTTAACATCTGTCTGTCTCGTCCCGGTTCATAAATAACCGGGACACAAGTTTTAAAGTCCGGAACAGAAGTCTTGTCTCGGTTCATACGTTTATTCCGGGACAAATTTTACCCTCTGTCCCGTTATTTTTTTCCCCGGAATTTCTCGTCTCGTTTCGTCTGTCCCGGTTCATTTCGAGAAAATTATTTCGAGACGCAGGAGTCTACCCGCTGCACTTATTTGTAAAGAAAAGTACGACAAAATCTGTGCCCCAAGAAGAAGAAAGACGAATAGTTCGGAACGAGTTGCTGCGAAGCGCCAAAGAGATTATAAAATTACCCAACAATATGGGGGAAACTCCGTTGTTCTTGGCGTCCAAGTTCGGAGTTTGGGATATTCTCTGCTCTATTCTATAGAACAAACCTGATGTCCTGCTATATAAGCACAAAACAAAATCCCAGCAGTGCAGTGCACATTGCCGTGCAGAATGGGCATGACGCAATCTTGCGGTTGCTTCTACGCAATCTGGAGCAAAATGGTTTTAATAAACTAGGAAAAATGGAGCGTCACGTACCTACTGCATTTGTCCAAGCACGGCCAATGGGAATGTCCGAAGCTCCTAAATTTTAAGCAATGTTGATCATTTACTAAGACTACCGTTACGCTTCATTAGCATGCACTAAAGACCAAAATATAGCCATTCTTATACATGCTTTCATTCGTGTTTTATTGCGTTTGCAAATAATCGTATTCTGTCTCCATTCACTGAGAATTTAGTTACTAGTCAAGGGGACGATCAAGATCTTCCTGGCAGTTCTGCATGACTGATGTCATGCTGGGCTGCGCCTAACGAACAGAACCAACTGATAAATGATGCAAAAGAATTCAGCAATACGCGCTTGTCCAGAGATCATCTTCTCCTGAAGGCTGTTTGGAATCGTCAGGAAGATGGCGGCCGACTGCTGTGTCACAGACTAAATAATCAAGGATGTTGGTTCGTCATCATCGTTCCTCGACGCTTCTCGTCTTCATCGAGGGCTTGGAGGTGGATGGCTCCGTTCATTTATAATAATAAACATTCATATTAAATGAATAAACGCAATGATCTCGGTTTGAAAGCCGAAATTACCACTATATGCCAATAAACGCTTAAATAAAATAATCTTGCCGCATTATATTCGTTGTTATCACTAAAGCATCGAACGTAGATTTGAGATTTTATAATTTGGGCGAATCAAATTGAACCAGTAAACTTACAAATGCTTGATTCGCCCAGTCGAGTTAAAAATTGAATAAATAATAATTGAATGATTTTTTTTACAAATTTTGTTCATTCAATGTTCTAAATGTTAAAATTGAATAAATATTTTATTAAGAAGTGTGGGCGATAAGCTGTTCGCCATAGATCGCACCTTAACATTTTTTCTGCATTTACTTCGCCACTGGGATCTTCATGGTACAAAAACTTACCTGTTCATTTTTTTTTCGTTTAGCTCACGGCTGCTGAACAAGTTTTGCTACGCTCGGTGGATCCTTTATGCTATACCTGCTACTTGACGTCGTATACTGCCATCATCGCGATCTGCCTCTGTGGACGCAATAAAAAGAGAATGCTTCAAGTCATCTACTCAATTTACCTTATTTGCAGTATCAGTTTAGAGCCTGATACTTCTTTTCCGGCCATTACTATAAGGAAACAATAAGAATAATGAAATTCATTCGAACATCTGGCGAGTTCACCTCCAGCTACGATTACAATGCACCCTCTGGCCCATCTCTGTTATACATTTTATTAAGTAGTATTCCTTTTATTACGCATCTATCCCAAGTGCGCAATTATAATTACTTAATTGCAATGCTATTCCTACCTGCACACGGCAGGGAGTCACAGCGTCTGCAGCGCACCTTCATGCAGCGGCGTGACGCGGCCGCAGGTGATGCAGGCCTACGTAGAAACGCGCTCCCCATATGGCGACGCGTTGGCTGCTGCTAGAGCTGTGATGTTCATTGCTGACAATGACACCAACTGCAGCTCCTGGGGCAGCGGTGAGTGTCTGCAGAACTTTTAAAGGGCCAGGGAGGGCCAGTGAGGAACTAACTGCTTCAGAGGTGAGTAACGAGCAGCGTCGAATAATAATTGACATGTTATTTTCTAGACACCGTTGGGAACACTTGGCTAGTCGTGCACGGTATCAACTATAGGCTGCCTGAATGAAGACAGTCAAGGTTTATGTTATGGATTAATGGTTTGCTTGTACCTAACATCATGTAAATTTTAATATCTTGCCTAATCAAGCAAATCTTGTTTTCACTTCGTCATTCCTCATTGATGGTTGCACATAATTGTTTCTGAATAATACTGGATTAAGTATTGATTGCAAATTCATGTTTTTTATAGGTGGGTTTATTTATTTCAGTGACAATTTTGGTGGTAAAAAATTCAGCATGCAACAGAATATCAGAAAAATTAAAGAATAAGACTCCTTACTATAAGACGTATCGTAATTCATCTGTGATTAATTGATGGTCTTAAAAACGAATGGTGATATTAGAGTTGTTTATGTGCAAATGTTACTGCTAGAGACTTATACTGTGATTAAACTATTATTTTTGCAGCCTCCAAAGGCACGCACTTGCGGCTACAAAAATAAAATAATTGACATTCAATACTTGCCTCATGTAAAATAGTAGCAGCAATTATTAGCAGGTGCAACTTGCCTCGTGCACACGCACATCGGCAGGAAGCACGATGTGCAATAAAGTCCGGCAGACAGTATGTGCATTTCTATGTCCGTGAAGGTGTTTTGTGAGGATCCTAAGCCGCTTCACGGCCTGTTCTTATAATAAAGACGATGTGCTTAAATAATTCAATTGAAGCAAAATGATAATCAATTACGAACTAATAATTGATTAAACTGATTACAACAATTTAAATTTAATGAATTGATAAATGGATTGAAAAAGGGTCATAGTTTTGCTGGAGCTAGAAAAGCTTCCCTAAGTTCTATGACTATAATTGATAAATTTTTCCGATTTATATTTTACTGTATATATTTACCTAGCTTGTCATCTCAAGACTCGAATGAACAGAAGCGAAACATGGCCGAACATCATTGAATAATCTTATTTGTTTTGTCTTGAATTTTCTATGTCCCGCCATAAGTTTTTCGTTGGATTGAACGTTGTTATTAAATAATATGGGATTTTCACATGTAAAGATACTCAAACACGATGGTTTTTATTGAATGTTATGTGGTTGAAGCAATGCAGTATTATTATCTTTGGGCTTGTAAAATTTGTAGCCAAACGGCACGTCTCACAATGCCGGTCCATGTCATATCCTTATCTTATACCGATCACTATCTACACTGAGCGTTCACTCCAGCAGGTTCATTTGGCTGTAATTTTACCCTCGGGGACAGCGTTCAGTTAGCCAGCGCCACGCCTCGCGCCTGGTATCGTGGATACCACCAATTGCGATGCCCGATCGGCATGGGCATCGGTGTGTTGTCGAGAGATTCGTAGCCTTAGCAACGATGGGTCAATATGCGCGGTGACGGGTCACCTCGTCAAGTTAACCTGCTATACCAAGGTTAACCTGCTGGGGCAACCGTTAGCGCCGGGATAACCTGCAAAATAATGCACATAACCGTTCAATAAAATAATAAAAATGTTAGTATCCAATACAGAAATATCTTTTCATTTCCTACTATATTGTCGTAGCTGTCTTTTAATTAACTCACCGATGACGTATATAAGAGTGTGTGATTTAAACTGAGCTAATTATGATCGGTATTTATTTATGACGATCATATTTAATTTCAAGTTGTAATTTCTTAAGTTGCCGCAACCAATGAATTGAAACTGAATTGGGTAAAAATTCTAACGAAATATTTCACTGAATATATTATATGGAAATTGGATAGCAATTGGGAGTAGGTCATTAATAGCTTTGTAGATAACTACAAACGACAGCAAATTTGTCGTAATAAATTTACGTGAGCGAATTGAAACAATTCTACAAGGAGCTGAACGAGTAGCTGAAATTTCTATGGCCTAGTGCGTTCTTTTCCCTGTTTGCTGTAATTTGGCGGACTGGTGAGTAGTCGAGTCTCTAGTCGACTTCTTTGGCTTTCTTTCCTAGCCCAGAAAGGTCTGGGCTAGGAAATTAGACTTGAGATTGAGACGAGAATTAAAATAACTAAGAAAGTTTTTTTCTAGAAACAAATTATCTGAATAATATTTGTATTATCTTTACATTGTGAAGAGTACAGAAACCAAGGACAACAAATTTACCGAAAATTACCAAGGGTCTACCCCCGATCCTTCCACGCAGCACAAGATCAGTTTGTACGTATAACCTTCTACGATTAGCACGCGGCCGCCGGGAATGTGCGTAGGACCGTCGCCGTGGAATTTTCACTGTTCCCTTTACCACGTTTTACTGAGCTGTTAAACAGTTAGGTACCAATTAAACCCAGTTTAGGCAAGGGGCGTTATGGACTAGTTTCCAGTGTTACTATAAGAATAAATAAGAAAAAGAAAAAAAAAAGACCGTCGCCGTGCCGTGCCCTTGAGATAATCGTCACGGGTATGAAACCATTTTCCTTTATATTAATTTTGATAGCTCCTGTTTAGGGGCATAAAAAATTTATGTTGAGAGGCTCAAAACCCCAGACATTATTTTGCAAGCAATCGCGTTCAGGTGCGGCAACCCACAATTCAACTCTCTTCTCATCACAAAGACGCGCCGAAAGAACGAACTAAACGCACCGAGAACATCACATTCAAAGAATAACAAACCGGACAACTTACATTCCAGGAAATTTTCAAGCAATTGGTACATGAAGACGACGCATGCAAACCAGCGCCTGCATTTTCTGATGGCCACATCTGCCTTCACTTTAATACCGAGGAGGGCCGTATGATAGCGCTGATTGTTGAAATAAATTGAGTAGTACATGATACGAGTTTTTGAGTCGGCATTGAGTCGTACATGATACGAGTTTTTGAGTCGGCATTGAGTCGTACATGATACGAGTTTTTTCATCAAAAGAATTTGCTTTGGTTTTCATAACATTTGAGCATGCAGCTTAATGCTTTAGGATAAAATTAGTTTTAGTAAGAAAAAAATCGTCTTGCCAACTTGCCATAAAATTTAGTAAGAAAATAATTGTCTTGTTGACTTACCGTAAAATGTGTAGCCTTTCCTAGCCGCAGGCTGGAGACTAAATCATTCACCCTAACACTAATTGCATTATTGGACGTTTGCCGCTGTGTTCACGACACTGGAAAGATAAGATTGTTTTTTTTTTTCTAATTCGAAGTTCTACGTTCGTACGGAGAACTTCTTGGTCGTAGCGCCTTCAAGTTCTGCGTTCGTACGTAGAATTTTGTTGGTCATAGCGCCTTAAAGTTCTACGTTCGTACGGAGAACTTAATTTGTGGTCGTAGCGCCTTTAAGTAAGTTCTGTGTTCGTACGTAGAACTTTGTTGGTCGTAGCGCCTTAAAGTTCTGCGTTCATATACGTAGAACTTTGTTGGTTGTAGCGCCTTAAAGTTCTACGTTCGTACGTAGAACTTTGTGGTCGTAGCGCCTTAAAATTCTACGTGCGTACGTAGAACTTCGGTGGTCGTAGCGCCTTATATAGAACTTAACCTTTAATCTAGGTACGCATGCTAGTGGTGCTGATGGCATGAGCTTTGGATTAAGTTCAACATACCTGCATCAATGGCGGGGAAAGTTTAAATTAATTCCACGGAACTATCGAACGTTAGACTCGGAAACTTTTTGTATAATGATGCCTTTCAAACGTTGAACATTTTTGAGCCAATGAAAAACTAGCTTGGCTCTGTAGTTATGTTCAATGGAATATTGTTCAAGGAACATTGTTCCAAAGAAATTGTTGAGAACTTCAATCATATCGAGTCTTTGGCTTGTATTGAAAATGCAAATCAAATGGATGTGAGTCACGTCATGTGAAGACCATATGGCTGAAGAGATTTTAACTCCTCAAATTACAAACTTTAAGCTGATATTAAAGACGGCAATATAATCAGTTCGTTCCTAAACTCATCACGCACCCCAGGCGGTTTTTGGGCGGCTTTTCATCGGCCACCTTAGACCCTCCTGTGATTTACAGTGCTGAAGCAAACAAGTCAAGCCTCCGACGCTATGAGTTCTTTCGTAATTACTATAGTACGACTAATCATTTCGCCCTGCGGACTAACTACCTTCTAAGTCGTGATGAATATCGTTCACTCCCTAATCTGGCCTCACGCGCAGCGAAGAATTGTATTTTACATACAGCCTTTTTATAAGTGCGATATATGTTAGATATTTAGTCTCTTAGTCATGTACTGGCGCTCCCTGAGGAGGGTACTTCAGCCCAGTGAAACTGTCGACCGGTGGTAGAGCGCACGGACCAATATCTGACATGCATAGCGGAAACCCGCTATGGGCCCATGACCCGCAGTGGTCCCTTTGCCCCATGTTACCCTACAAATCGAAAATGAAGTAGACTTTGCTGTGGGCCAAATAATAATAATTTTGACAACTGAAACTACCAAAAAACGGCAACCACGTACTGAATTTTAGTTTAACGATGTGGGAAAAATAATGTAATGTTGTTTACTCTAAGTTCCCGATAAGATGACACTATTGTACTTTAGCTGACTTTGACTCTGATAGCTGTTGAAGACATGTCCGCCCGTAAGGTGATATGACTGTCAATTGAAACTCCGTGAGGTGAGATGTCTGCTCGTTGAAAGTCCGTGAGGTCAGATGTCTGCTCGTTGAAAGTCGCGTGAGGTGAGCGTCAGGCCAATTCTCGCAGTATCTATACTGCGCCTGTTCTTCAGCACCACCAGGGAAGAAGGCTGGACACTGTCGCAGAGGTTACTCCAAAATAGCTGTGTTTAACGCTGAACCAATTAGATCAACTTTTTGGAGAACCTGCGAATAATCTGAGGAGGTTATTAACTTCGAAAAATATTAAAGAATAATTTAGGAGGTTTTCGATATATTTAAATTAGGATGTTATGAAAGATAAATGTTTTATAAATAATATATAAAAGCATTTTGTCTCCCGCTTCCTTAGCGTTATTTGACAGTTAAGTAATGGTCACTTAAAATCTCTTTTAAAAAAACAGCTCGTCTTCTGGTTTGTGTTTGATGCAACGTTATCACGCCTCTGCCTATCACCAATCATCTGCCCGTCCATCCATGCCTTAGCTTCACCCGTAATGCCCATGAATTAAAATATGAGCATTCAAATGAAAGTATTGGCTCGGAAGACGAAATTGATGATCTTTCCTCAAAAGTTAGAAGAAACAATATAATTTATTTAATTTAAAGTATCTCCAGAAAATAGAATCAAATTGCAGCTAGATAGTTTGGCTTTGCATTTGACCAATAAGTTAAAAAATCAATTTCCTTCAGCGTAGTGACTGCTTTTAGTAGATTTTTCATCTGTGATTTACTCCAATATAATGCAAANGGCAGAACCCCTGATTTAGACTACTGGTAATACTTATTCTTCGGCTTAAGATAGAGAATCGGATTCTAGAAGTAAGATAATTCGGTTAATAATGGATCTTATAAACAAACCCTAGCATATATACTAATTAACGGTGGGAAATGAGGAATTTCTCACAACCTACCATGTCCTAGTCCTTCCATGTTCTAGTCCTACCATGTCCTAGTCCTACCATGTCCTAGTCCTACCATCTCCTAGTCCTACCATTTTTCAGTCCTACCATTCCTTAGTCCTGCGTTTTCTATGTCATGCCACATCCTAGTCCTACCTACCCGACTTGTTCTATAATCTTGTATACTGATACATAAAACTCGTTTTACTCACCAAGAAATTTATTGTGCCAACTAATGTTGTTAGATTCGTGAACTCTGTTTCTGAATTGACTCGTGAATAATGGTCGAGAAAAATATTCAATTATTAATAAATTGATGATTTGTCGCGCTTTGGATATAAATATTCATTTCTATTCGGGTTTTAAGGTCGCAATCGCCAATCGTGCGAAGTTTGGCGCAGGCCATCGAAAAGAGCGATGTTCAGTCGCTGCAGCGAATCCTGAGTGAGGGCGCCTCTCATGACGACGAGATCAGAGAACAGCTGTTGCTGCACAAGGCGGTGCTGAAGGGAGGCGAAGGGTCATTTGAAGTGCTGAAACTTCTGCTACGTCACGCAACGGAGGAAACGCTGCTTGCTAGGAACGACAAAGACAAAACTGTCCTCCACGTGGCTATAGAAAATGCACCTGACGAATTCTCAAAATTAATCATCGAGGAAAAGCGCGCTTTGCTTGCTGAAACTGATGCGCATGGAAATACGCCTCTGCATTACATGGTAAAACATGATTTAACACAGCTGTGCGGGATGGTTCAAGCTTACCTGACGCCTGAGGTCATAAACAAAAGGAACAAGGAATCGCTCACTGCCATTCATCAGGCAGCGATCAAAGGAAGCCCCAATATCATGAAGATTTTATTGGATTGTGGAGGAAACCCGATGGAGTTGTGTCCGTTTGTCCGCCGAGCCGGAGCCAAAAGACGTGTGGAGTCGGCAGAAGAGGAGTGTACTCCACTTCACTTGGCCGCGCACCACAAGTCAGAGCAATGCGTCGCACATCTTTTAACAGCCGTGCAAAAAATGAACAATTTTCAAGCAGAAAGTCACGATTCAACGCTCGAATTTATGAACATGCGCACCAGCAAGGGACGCACGGCTCTGATGCTTGCTACCGAATTGGGATACTTGGGCATTTGTAAGAAACTTGCGGGCACTGACGTGAACATGAGATGTTCGGACGGTAAGACTGCCCTGCACTACGCGGCATCCACGGGCATGGAACAAGTTATCTCCTATTTGGTTGAGGAGCTCGTAGCAGATTGTTCAATAACAGACAATCAAGGTTTTCTACCGTTACATTCATCCGCGGCTCACGATCCAGAGGGTTTCGCATACATGTTGAAAAAAACTCCGGAATATCTCCTGAATGAGAAAGTCATTACAGAACTCACTGATCAGGCCGCGAAGAAAAAGTTGAAGAACCTTGGAATAATGGCTAAAAAAGCAGAATTTCATAAACATTTGGAGGCATATCGCGATAAATTTAAAAACAGCTTACTCCATATCACTATTAGTAATAGAAGTTTTTCATCCGCGAAAGCTTTAATTGAAAACACCAAAGTGAGCAGAACGGAAACAAACATAGATGGTAACACACCGCTGCACTTATTGGCAAAGAAAAGTGCGTCAAAAACAGAACCACAAGAAGAAGAAAGACGAATAGTTCGGAACGAGTTGCTCAGAAGCGCCAAAGAGATTGTAAACTTACCCAACAATAAGGGGGAAACTCCTTTGTTCTTGGCGTCTATGTGCGGAGTTCGGGATATTCTCTGCTCCATCCTGGAGAACAAACCTGATGTCTTGAAATGCACAAAACAAAATCCCAGCAGTGCTGTGCACATTGCCGCGCAGAATGGGCACGAGGAATGCTTGCGGTTGCTTCTACGCAATCTGGAGCCAAATGGTTTCAGCGAACTTAGAAAAATGGAACGCCACCCACTGCATTTGTCCGCCAGGAATGGCCATTTGGAATGTTCAAAACTTCTGTTGACAAACTGGACGGTGAGTTACGCATCAATTTCCTTGATTGTATAAATAGTATCTTTATTTTGCCAACAGTAAATGATTTATTAACCGCAATGCGACGTTTCAATAGTATGAACTCAATTCGCTAATTATCCAACGATGTTTCAATAGTGAAATGAAATTTTTTCATGGTGATAGCTACCAGCCTAAACATGTTTAGCTTTTTGATTGATCGGTGTTGAATTATAATATATGATTTTTTGCATTTGAAAGAATAAATGTTTCATTGACCACTTGCCTGGTCTTTAGTTTAGTTAACCTGGAATACTAGATGAAAGAAATGCGTTTCTGACCGCAGAAAAATGAGAATTGTCTGAAAAATTTGAGATGCAAGGTCAAGGATGCAATTGGTCATTATCCTGTAGACGAAGCATTTCACGGCAGACATGGCGAGCTTTTCAAATTCCTGCTTTCCCAAATGGAAATCGATAAAAAAGATGGTTTGTGCGTCCGACTACACAAATACTTCAAGCAGTGCCTGAACGATACAGACATGTAAGTATACGTATGTTAAGTGTTACACTTTTCTGAGAATATTGGTGAAATCAATCAAATTCCATTGTCTAATACTATTATTAATATTCATAACTGAGCACCAGTTAACCTGGTTGAAGGTAATAGATTTTCTATCAAGAATTTTATTTCTTATAGCTAATCGTTAAGGGGACCGTCTCGCCTAAAATTTTCAATTTGGCGTTTTCCGGTTTTTGTGCTCATCTGAAAGCTGGAATTATGCTCTTTCCAATGGTAACACTGCCATCGCTCTACGCCAATATTTACGTTCATGACGTCTCTTTAAAGGGAAGCGGGTGGGAGAGTTCTTTAACTAATTAGATATAAAGTAATTAGCTATTGAGTGCCTATTTCGAGGCGCACGAAACTTTGTCGCGCCGTCCTGAAAAGTTCAACTTATTGTCACGGAAAACCTATCTCCTCCTACAGTTTTCAAGCTACAGTAATGGGAGATATATCATTCTATTCGTAAGGTATAGCTCTACAAACTGCGTGTATAGTTTTTCCGATTTCATTATAGTTTGGATTGTATATTAGAAAAAGGGGGAGGGGGGGAGAATTTTTTTTTTCTTTAAATCCCCCTCCATCAGGAACAAATTCGAAATTGAAAAAACTGAACACGTGAACGCTAGATATGGTCTTTACGGATCGAATGACATGTGTCTCGGCCTTGTAGCATATATACTGTAGGAGGAGATTGATTTCTAAAGTACCCCTTTATTTCTTCGTTTTATTTTAATTTCACGTTTTCTTTCGTTTTTCTCGAAAAATGCACACGAACAAAAACAATTTTGTTTTACATTTTACATATGTGTACCGAATTTCAGAATGATCCGCTCAAAGGTATACGATTTATTATTTGCGCGAGACGGTCCCCTTAATTAGATATTCGTGCATTAACCATTTGACAGTGCAGAATCATTATTATGCATTCGTTTTATGCTGGTGCTGTAAACACGATCACATGATTTGATGGAACCACGATTTGGAAAGGTTCTCATGCATTAAATGTCCCTTACGTAAATAAGTGAATGAAACAGTTGTATTCGCACAGATAACGAACAATAGATATTAGTACATTTTTTCCAAATACTGTCTGCATTTGGTGATTGAGACAACTTTGCGTGGGAAGGTCCTGGAATTTATAATTTGTCAATGAAATTTAATTTTGAAGAACTGGCGAGAAACAGACCGCCAAGGATACAGCCAAGAAGAAGAAGCCAGCCAAAGAGTCAGCCTTGAAGGTGCAGACAGTCAAAGAGTCACCCAAGGAGAAGCAGCCAGCCAATGATTCAGCCAAAAAGGATCAGCCAGCCAAAGATTCAGCCTTGACGAAGCCGGCCGCCAAGGATTTTGCTTTGAAGAAGCAGGCGGCCAAAATTTCTGCCTCAGAGAGACAGGTTGCTAAAAATTCCTCTTTCAAAAAAGCTGTTCTTGGAGCGGTGATTGAGAGTCCGTGGTGCCCCGTAGCTTTTGACGGACAATTCTGTAACAATACTCACCAGCTTGTCTCCAGCAGCAGCCAGGAGGATGTTCCTAAAGCGTTAAAACCATGTGACTCCTTTGCATTGCTCATCACAAAACACCCGGACTTGGCCTGCCAAGCAATGGATAAACACATTTCTCCTCGAGACGGCAACAGGGAACTTCACAACTACACTCCTTTTGAATGCTTCTATTACAGGATAGAAGGTGAGGTGGAGTAAGGCAATAAAAATATTTGCAGAAGTGACTGAAATTGTACATAAACTAGCATTTGCTGAATAATAAATTTAAGGTTGTATAAACATAGACTCGAGACTATCTCGATCTTCAGTGTAGTGTATATTTGCAATCAAATCACTTGTAATCCATGGGGACAGTCAAAGCGGATCAATAAGTAATTTCAAATTTATTTTGGATGACCAAAATGTATTCATTTCTATCTAGGTTTTCATTTTTGTTTTGTTGCACTCACAGGTAACCGAGTATTGTCCCCATTCAGCGAAATCGCGCCTGATGTTGCGAATTTTGACAAACCCGTGCCTGAAGCGGTGCAAGGGGACAACTACCGTGACGGTGTTGAAATGGAGAGTGTATCCTCTACACAGAAAATATCACGCATGGATGCTGCAAATGGGTTCAACCACCTGGAACCTGGTGCAGAAGAATTCAGCAATATGCGCTGGTCCAAAGATCATCCTCTCCTGAAGGCTGTTAAAGGAAGGAAGAATGAAGAAAGATTGAGGGAAGATTTCGGCCGAGTGCTGTGCCACAGACTAACCATGTATGTTGGTTAGTCATCATCGTTCCTCAACGCTTCCCGCTTTCATCGAGGGCTTGGAGGAGGATGACTCGGTCAACTTAGAATAATGGACATTCATATTAACTTAATAAACGCAATGATCTTGGCTTACAAAGCCTAATCTACCACTATATGCGAATAAACGCTTAAATAAAATGAACTTGCCGTATTTTGTTTGTCATTTTCACTGAAGCATCCAACGTAGATTTTCAATTCTATAATTTGATTGCGAATGCTGGATTTGCCCATTCGAGTTAAAAATGTAATAAATACTAATCAATTAATTATGTACGAATTTGGTTCATTCACTGTTGGAAATATAAAATTGAATAAATCTTTTGTTGTGAAATGCGGTCGATAAGCTGTTCGTGATAGATCACACCTTAACATTTTTTCTACATTTACTTCATCACAAGAATCTTCGTAAGACAAAACCTGACCAGTTCATTTTTAGTGCATTTTCTCATTTATGGAAAAAAGGCGCTGTTGTGCTCGTCATGTCCGTCCGTCCGTCTCTCAGTCCGTCCGTGCCTTCACGTTTTCGTCGACGAGAAAATGCGCTCTCTGTCACTCACTGCAGTGAGTACTGAGTTATATATTTTTGTTTGCTTCGTTCAGCTCGTGGCTGCTGAACAAGTTTCGCTACGCTCAATGGATCCTGTATGGCTACCTGGCACTTGACGTTGTAACTGCCATCATCGCGACCTGCCTCTTATTTTTCACTTGGTACGTAATTAAAAAGTGCTTTATAAGTGAACAACCCAATTTACTTTGTTTGAAGTATCCGGTTAGAGCCTGATACTTCTTTTTCAGCCATTATTGGAAACAGGAAGAATTATGAAATTCACTTGAGCGTCTGACGAGTTCACTTCCAACTATACCATTACAATGCAACTTCTGGCACAACCCTGGTTTACCTTTTAAGTGGCATTCCTTCTCTTACTTATCTATCCTATTTACGCAACAATGATTACTTAATTGCAATGCTATTCCTACCTGCACACGGCAGGGAGTCACAACGTCTGCAGCGCACCTTCAGCGGCGCGACGCGCCTGCAGGTGACGCATGCTTACGACGACACGCGCTCACCTTACGGCGACGCGTTGGCTGCTGCTAGAGCCGTGATGCTCATTGCTGACAACGACACCAACTGCAGCTCCTGGGGCATCGGTGAGTGTCTGCAGAACTATTAAATGACCAACGAGTGGCAGTAGTTTAACTAGGACCTAAGAGGGTCATTATCACAATGACTGGGAAATGGTATGTCATTACTGACGAAAATAAGTTCATGGCGAGGACAGGTAGAAGACATACTCTAGATTCAAATTTGAATTTATTCAAAAAGAAACTAAAGCCGTAGTCGCCCGTCCACTGGAGAGGTAGAGGAAAGTTGTGCCCCCCTCAGTTATCATGAACATCTCGTCACGACATTCATCCTATGAGATCAAGGGTTAATCGTTTTAGAATTAGAATCACTTATAGTTTAGAATTCGAAGCAAAATCAAGTTATCACTTTAGAACTAGAATCAGTTATCACTTTAGAACTAGAATCAGTTATCACTTTAGAACTAGAATCAGTTATCACTTTAGAACTAGAATCAGTTATCACTTTAGAACTAGAATCAGTTATCACTTTAGAACTAGAATCAGTTATCACTTTAGAACTAGAATCAGTTATCACTTTAGAACTAGAATCAGTTATCACTTTAGAACTAGAATCAGTTATCACTTTAGAACTAGAATCAGTTATCACTTTAGAACTAGAATCAGTTATCACTTTAGAACTAGAATCAGTTATCACTTTAGAACTAGAATCAGTTATCACTTTAGAACTAGAATCAGTTATCACTTTAGAACTAGAATCAGTTATCACTTTAGAACTAGAATCAGTTATCACTTTAGAACTAGAATCAGTTATCACTTTAGAACTAGAATCAGTTATCACTTTAGAACTAGAATCAGTTATCACTTTAGAACTAGAATCAGTTATCACTTTAGAACTAGAATCAGTTATCACTTTAGAACTAGAATCAGTTATCACTTTAGAACTAGAATCAGTTATCACTTTAGAACTAGAATCAGTTATCACTTTAGAACTAGAATCAGTTATCACTTTAGAACTAGAATCAGTTATCACTTTAGAACTAGAATCAGTTATCACTTTAGAACTAGAATNACGAGTTGAATGTGTGAAGGTTGAAGTGAATCTGTCTGTTGCCGGCCAGAGATGCAAGATTTCTGCTTTGCTGCAGGGAAAGCCTCGGAAGCAGTGAGAAAAGTCGCAACCAGCCCGGCCGCTAAATGACTGCTTTGAATAAAATTATTAGAATTGACAATAATGACGTAAATTTAATAAAGGGTGAAGATTAAATCGTTCTCAATGGTTTACAGAAAGGGATGGACCTATAAAAATGAAGACATATACACGAAAGTTCGTAACCTTTCCGACAATTACTCACCAGAATAATAGGAAATACTAGAAGCCTGCCTGTACGTAGGGCAAGTTGTGTGCTATATACATCTGGCGAGTAGGAACCGCTACTAATTTTTTGGGGCTACTTCGTGTAAAGAGGAACTCGCTGCTTCAGGGGTGAGTAACGAGCAACGTCGAATAATTAATTATAGACTTGTTAGTTTGTAGGCACCGGTGGGAACACATAGCTAGTCATGCACGGTATTAACTATAGGCGGCTTGATTGGCTATAAAGAACGAAGACAGCCAAGGTTTATGTCACAGAGTAATGATTTGCTTGTACCTAACATCTAGTAAATTTGTATATCTCACCTAATCATGCAAATCTTGTTTTCGCCTCGTCATACTTTTTCATCCCTCATTGACGGTTGTTCATAACTGTTTCTGGATAATACTGGATGAATTGATTGCAAATGCTTTCTTTTCTAGATTGGCTTATTTATTTTAGCCATAATTTTGGCGGCAAAAGAATTCAGCATGCAACAGAATATCATGAAAATCGAAAAGGAATATTCGAGCGTATTGTAATCCATCGATCAGTGATTAATTGACGTTCTTCAAAAACGAATAGTTATATTAGAGTGGATGGTATGCCAAATGATATACTACAACTTTACAAGAGACTGATACTGTGACTCAACTAGTTTTTTTGCAGTCTCCACGGACACTCACGTAAGGCAACAAAAAAATAATAATTGACAATCAGTACTTGCCTCGTGAAGCAGGTTATTTATCGGTGAAACTAGTGGCGGAAAATATTACCCGTTAATACTAGCTGCTGCAAGTTGCCCCGTGTACACCCACCAAATGTCTGGAGAATAATGGTTCATTACATTACCTAACTACTTGTGAGTATAATGGAGAGATGAATGGAAATAAATATGTGCACAGGACGTAACAAATTTTGAAAAAAATGCAATATTTATTTAGCATAATTGCAATATAAATTACAATTAAACTTTTTCGTGCATTATGTTTGTTCTAAAATGACAGTCGAAAAAACTATATGTAGCTGATCGTTCTGTAAGCGCAATTTCCTATTCTATAGTACTCTCGTTTCTTTTTAGTTTTAACTAACTCATTTCACATTTTCCTCCCCTATAATGCCTCCAGTTTTATCATTCAAGTTCAGCTTCGATGAATTCACTGCGTATCAATACCACGCAATGGAGGTTTGTAAAGTCTCTTTAATTCGCGAACGTGTTCTATGTAGGGTAGCATAGGGCAAAGCCCAGTTAAAATGTAGGGCAGGGAATAGAGCAGGCCGTCGCCGGCCGTAGAGCCGACGTAGGGACGCGATAGAGCAGAAATGTCCGCATTAGAGACGATATCGCCAGCCGCGTAGCAGCGCTAATTAACCTCCGAGTACCTGCCTAGGTGTGCTCTGTCCTGCCAACACGCACTGAGCACCGCCTGCTCAAACCTGCCCAACGCCCGCTCTGGCAGTGTACGCGGCAGTTACACCTTACCGTTTTGTCAACCACGATTTAAAAAACTTTGTTAGGAAATAACGCAAATATAACTGATCTAATAACTTTTATAGGGTCCAATGCAGATCTCCGAGGGCACAAGAGAATCTCGGAGGCGGAGTCCACATTTAGTGCTGAAATGAGGAATGACCAGTTTAATTGCAAAGAAGCATTGAGCCGATTATTCGTAAGTGAACAATTATATTCAATATCTCCAATTTGAACGGCAATAATTGAGCATGGCAATATCCCCAAATCGTACCTCGAAACCTAACTGACAACAGGCACTGGATAATATCTAAATAGGACGAGGAGCCAGTCACAACTAGACGGGTAGGCAGCTGTTGCATCCACGGTAAGACAGGAACTTAATTATACTGAAAGTGATAGAACCAAGGCTATTAGAATCTATATCAAGAGACAATAGAAAGTATGATCAATATGCGCAGATTTTAAGGTATCTCAATGATAATTGGCGCTAATACACACCTTCTAAAATATTGCCGTAGGCGGTATTCAGAAGTGGCTTAATGGCCTATTAGTGACGTTAAAGTTAATATGTTAGGTTAATAAGTAAAGGTCGGCCCAACCTCAAGAAGATAGAAGTTAGTAAGAGCCGGTAGACGCACTTAGAATATATAATGTTAATACAGTGAACCGAATATTCACACCGTGGCAGGTGAAATGACTAAGTGGTTCGCGTAACTGATAAGAGCCTTGCGGCCTGCGTTGAGGCAAATCAATAAATGCGTCGAAAGCTATTAAGTGTTGGGCCGGACCAAGAGGTGAATTTAACATGCATTAAGTATTAAATCAGGGCCCTTCACATGCGCAATTCAATGGTGTTAGCAGAAAGCTATATCATTAAGACGAGGACGTCACCAAAGTATTCAATGCCATCAAATTCTTCTTTCTAGTCTCTCCTTTTGTTCCTCTAACTTCAACTTCCCTAACCTATACTTGATCTCTCTAGTCGCTACAACATTAATATGGAAAAAATTTCTTATAACTTTTCCTTCTCTATCTGTGATCATCCAGACTTCTCTCTTGCAAGAACAGGTTGTATTGACATTGGTTTTTCACATTCACATCGTATTGAATTTAGCAACGGGATTAAGAACCTAACAAATTCAATTATCGAGGAAATATACACATCAAATTACATACCGATATGAACTACCTGCAAACGTCGACGGCAGCTCCGAGAATCGAACGCAGATCCTCCTCGTCGGAGTCCACGCCTGTACCAGCTTGACCGCGCGGACACCTTACCATGCAAGGCTCTATGAACTACTTAACTATAATACGGAACAAATGATTCGCCATCATCTAGCAAATCGAGGAATAGCTATAGATATTATTCCTAATACACCAATTTCTATAAATGAACAAAGTAGCCATTCGTATGATCCCGTCAGTTAGATGTTAGTGAATATTAGAGCTAAATTTGTTTAGTAATTAATCTTATTGCATTAGCTTCATGTCATTCGATAGTTTGATGGGAAAATGAACAACGTACTCAAATCATTAGTCTGCTGAAATCGCAAGTTCACCAAGAGTTTTAACGTAAAGAAAGCGCAAATGAAGTCACCCTATGTTCAATGAAAACGTTTCGGAGACCAGCACCGAAACGCAAGGAATTTCGATCAATTTTATGAACTGATGATGGTGCTGGTTTACACATTTTCATTGAAAATATGGTGAATTTTCTTGCTATTTTCTTTGCTATAACATCTACTGATATTAACGCGTTTTTTGTAAATCCAAGTTAGAAAACTTTCTCATGATAAACTGATTGATATCTCGATTTAGCGAAGCCTGAATGACCGTAAACGTTTCTGTTTGCCTGTTAAAACTGGAAGAGCATATAAAAATTTTACGTAATTCAAAGTATTAAATTAGTGACGTGAAATAAATATCATAACTGGCACCAGAAATTGATCTGATCATAACTGGCACCAGAAATATCGAAATATGCGAATGAGCTAGATGACGGACGAAATTCATTCTCCCGCCACTTTTTCCAACCCTAACCCCTCCTCCCTCTCTCAACCCCCCCCTTCCGTGTTCTCTACCGCCGGTCGACAGTTTCACTGGGAAGAAGTGTGTGGCTCCACGTTTTGCTAAACGTTTGCGTTGGTAAGTTACTTGAAAATAACTGTTTTAGACCAAATAAAAGTTTTTTTATGCTAAATAAAACTGTTTTCGATTACTCCATATAAAGCTCTTGTATACTGTGAATTATATTTTGAAAATATTATTTATAGGGATAAATTTGAGTTCAAGTTTAGACTATTAGCTTTAAAAATAAAATGTTGACACGATATAAATGGAAATGATGCCTAGTGGGGCAACAGGCCCATGCGTGCCACGGGGCAAGCGCCCATGGTGGGCTCAATACCCCTCGGTGAAGTCTTGTGTTATGCATCATTAGATTTGTCTCAATGAGCTCTAAAAAACTATAACCAGCTTTTTGAATTACAAACTACATTTTATATGTATGTATGTAAGATTTTTGCATACATAGTATAATTTTTTTGATTTGCTGCTTCAAAGCAGCAGGTTCTATTTTCTAATTATGCGTACATATGACCCCTTATCTCTCTTCCACACTTACAACGTTACATGCAACTGTAAAAGGAAGACCAATATCGCATACTATTCTCAAAATGAACTTTAGAATGTCTTGGAGAAAATTAAGAATGACAAATTACCATGAGTTAATATTGACCAGTAAACGTTGTGTCGGCACAACTACGGCTAGATGAAGCAACCTGCATGAAGTTCTTTGTTTAGGAAGAAGCGATAACTACTTCCTTGAAGAAGCGGAATTAGCAACAGCTACGCGCATTAAAAATATGCAAAAGTGAATGTTTGGACTGACATGTACAGATATGAGGAGAATTGCAATCAGGGTTGCTAAGCGACAAGAGAAAATCGTCTATTTAACAAATAAAAAAATGGCTGGCAAGGATTGGCCGAAACATTTTGTGGAGCGGCACAATATGAGTATTTGCATTCCTCAACCAACAAGTTTGGCACGTGTTGTTGACTCTTGCCTTGTCAAAAGTTGATTTCAGCCAACACCATTGCGCCAAAAAATGATGAGCTTTTATGGTGTTGGCTGAAATCAAGAGTAAGTACGAATTCCCTCCACATAATATCTGGATTATGGACGAAACTAGAACGAATTCTTTTTCTGGTCAAGAAGCTATATTCTTTCTAGTCAATGATACATTTTTATGTCAAGGATGAATTTTTATTGCAAGGATATATTTTTCAAGTCAATGATAAATATTTTTATGTCAAGGAAATATTTTTTCACTTCAGTGATAGTTTTTAAGCCAAGAATATATTTTGTTCATGTTAATGATATGATTTTTTATGTTGTTAATAAATTAGTGACTGTAATATTTTCTATGTCATTTTTCTTATTTTAAACTGTAAAGTGTTGTTTTATCACATTTAAAACAAAAAATATGCAATCGTGGTAAAGGAAACAGGAGTGGGCGCCTTGCCCCAAGCCCATGGGCCCATTGCCCCAGGGGGGGGGGGAAATCGGCCCATTTTGACACTTTTTACAAAATAGTGTTTCGTTAAAAATTGAATAACTCCATAGACCTCTTATTCGCATCATACATACCTCGTTAGTTTAAACTTTAAACAAACAAAGAAGCACCTCGGCTCAATTAAAACTTCTACAAAAATTTAGTTAAAAAAAAGGGGATTGACGGAATATGGCCATTAAGAGAAGAACAGAATATGGCCATGAACGCCCCCAAGAACAGGCTAGACGAAGCTATGCAGGAGCATATGTTCAGTCTTAAAATGCCCAGCAAATTACGGACCAGGCAATAAGTCCAGCAGCTATCTCAATCAATCGTCAGTTATGGAAAGATCGGGTTCCAAAGGCCGGATCCCTTGTGAATCAAGTCACGAAAAATTCAAGAATCGGTAACAGGTCATGGGCCTATTTCTTCAGTGCCGACACTTCTTTTCTATTATATTACAGGCGGCTGGGACTCAGCAGGCGAGATGGAGGTGTCGTCTGCCGCCTGGAACCGTTCCGTCTGTGCCGTCCATCACCTGCAGCAACACGCGCCGCTCATTATCACTTTCGAAGCTTTGACTCTGGCCCTCCTCATATTCCATGCTCTTCTCGAGTACTATTACCTTGGCAGAGTGAGTATCTTTGTGTACATCGATCGTTGGAATTACTTATCGTCCTCTAACATTTTGATTTTAAATGGAAATCACTCTGGAATTAAATGATTCGTAATCGCTGGTTTGATAACAATCATGCATTGCCTTTGCTTTTTCAATACAGAAGAAATTAGGACTAAAACGACATTTAGGCAGCTGTTACAAATATTCATTACTTTAATTCGTGTCTTACATGCTTTCACAACAATTTTAAAGTAATTACTCATGTCAATAGTAAGAAAAGTACATACAATTGAGTAAAAATGGACATGATTGTTAATGCACAAAGAGGTGATTGAAACGAGCAGTTGCTCCGATTGAACACAAAACGTTCTCGCGCGTGAAAAAAATTCAGGCGAAAAAAATTATCCAGGATTAAGGAAATCAACAACTTAAAATTAATAAAAATTTATAAAAAATTATTTGAAGAAAGCTGCCTAATGATTAAATTCGCCTTTTGTAGAGAAAATTGTATAGAATGCTCCGACAAAATTATTGGGTACAAATATCAGTGACAAATTTTTTGATTGGTCACAAACTGCTCTGCAAGACAGACTGATATGGTTATATATCCCGTTACGCTGGTACAAGTGATTTGAAAAGGCAACAATGAGCGTAGCTCATAGGGTGATAACTGCGTAGATATTGTTCCTGCGGGATAATTTATTTGTAGAAGGAAGTTGCGTGAGTCAGAGCGGCAGCGGTAATATTTATCAGATGTAGGGCACTAGGCGACCTACTTCTGCTTGCATTGGCAAGGGGTCGGCTCTGTTGATAGGGCTCAAGGCGACCTACTCGTACAGGCATTGGCAAGACGTCGGAACGGTTGATAGGGCACTAGGCGACCTACTCGTGCTTGCATTGGCAAGACGTCGGAACGGTTGATAGGGCACTAGGCGACCTACTCGTGCTTGCATTGGCAAGGGGTCGGAACGGTTGATAGGGCACTAGGCGAGCTACTAGTACTGGCAGCTAAGAAAAGGGATCCTTTGATGGCACCTCATAGGTTTATAACATGCCTACGCAATTATCGCAAAATCACCTCAATTATCTTGTATCAGTGCAAAGACAGGAACTTTTACCGTTGAGTCATTTTGCTAAAGGTTCATATAATTACAACGAATATAATTATTACAGACAACAAATGCGCCAGTTGACGTTCACCAAATCAGCCGATATTTGCGTATCGTGGCGCTGGGGCTGCTCCTGCTGGCGCTGAATGCTTGCGACTTCGTCCTGGGCTGCCGACAGGTTCGTTTTAATGTACATTTGTACATGGAACAGCATGGCAATGGTAATTCATTATACAAAATTATATCACTTTATTCTTATAATCGTCGACAGTTTTACAGAAATTTTCAATGACCAATCAGTTTTGTAATCGAAAATAAAGGATTAACGGCAGCATATAGTTAACCGACCAAATTACGAGTTACAAATAAATTAATTGGGCATGACCGAATTAATTACAATTACTCATGCCTAATATTGTACATCCAACAAATATGGCAATCAGAATAAATACCTACTCCTCAGATCCTACATAAGCGATGTTGATCTACCATAAACTTAATTAGGGTAATGTAGTAATATAAGGACAAGGTAGGAATCGAATCTATAGCTTACAAATTTTGTTCACACTGCAGTCATAAGCGCTAAACGAAATGCGTTTTCATAAGGCGATAAGGTCAGTATTTGTACGTAAGATTGTTGTTTTTCAATTGATTTCTCTGCTACATGAGAGGGTAATTTAAGATGATCAGCTAGTCCCAGTTAAATTTCGGAGACGCATTCTGCGCCGTTCACGGCAGAAGAACAGTTTAGCAGCAGCATTGCAGCAGGAATCTCAGGAAACTGTCCCTTGTTAAAAATCGAGACAGGGAGCAGCCGCATATTGGCACTCAACATCCTTAAATCCCTTGCCGGAACCAGCTGGGGAAAGCAGAAGAAAACCCTCCTTGGGACTTTCAAGGCCTTCAATAAGTCCCTCATCACCTACGCTGCATCAGTGTGGTTCTAACGCCTCTCCTTCGGCAATCGCTAAGTTACCAACTATCCAGAATTCTGCTCTCCGCATAGCCACATGGATTTCTTCAAATGGCCCCAGCTCCCCACCTGCACAGCGAAGCTGAGGTCTTACCCTGGCCGAACACCTCTCTCTCCTCTGCTTGACAACCTTGCCAGCGCCCTACGACCGCACCATCCTTGCTATCCTATCATCACCCAGACATCGGAGCCCCGCTCCATGAAGCTTCACGCTTCCGACCTGCTTCCTCCCTTCGGTGTCTTACTTGCTTGAGAAGGGGTCCCTCCCCCCTGACTCCTACTCCGTTGCCCTCAGCACCCTGCACAGCTCAGATGTCTCCTCCTACCTGTCCTCAGCAGCTCCTAGCAAGGTGTGGCTGATCCCTGCCCCCCTCTATCTCTTCCAGCGAGCATTTCCTCCCCAGAGCAGCCAGAAGCGCTCTCCCAGCTCCGCTCTGGCTACTTACCGCGACTTAACTTGTACCTTGCTCGCATTCGAGCAGTAAATAGCCCTCTCAGCCCTGAGTGCAGCGCAACGGATCATACCACACATCACCTCTTCAGCTGCCCATGGCACCCCACTGGACCTTTAATCTAACGCTGGACCGACTGCGGCGTCCCTCACATCACTCCCATCCTTCTCCGACATAGTACTTGGACTGGATCTCCTCTCCTACGTCTTCCACCATGCAGAGGCACCTCTGTGCGTGCGTGATAACCGGTGAAGAACATGTATGAAAATGTTGGTTTATTGTGAAATCTACCGAGCCTAGTTGGCATACGGTGACTGCAGATATCGAATTATTATTTCTTGATAAATTGCATGGTATTCAATTACGAATGGCTGGCATGTGGTGCAAGATGACGAAAGATTTTAAAGCTGAAAAGTAGCACCTAATTGTTGTTAATGCTGGTATTTCGTACTTCTATAAAATTTTCCAATGTCGATATCAAGTGATCTACATCATTTCTTCTCGTTTGTTGAATGTCGTGTCTAGTGAACGTGATGGCTTATGCTGTATTCTTTGGTATTAGATTAATAATCGAGTGTGAATTTGACCATCAAATTTTTTTTTATATATTTTATCTAATGTGTTTTGCTAAATTAACGCCTTGATTTATTGATCTTTTTTTATGACGATTTCTCGATTTGCAATTAATGTGTTTATATAAATACCAAATGCAAATCGGCCATAGAATTTTCATATCTAGATTCAGAAATTAATTTGAAGCTGTTTAAACGTATTACCATAACAAGTAGGACGGTTGAGGTAACGCTGAACTTACGTTGATGTTAGTTCTTGCATCGAAATATAATGATATAATTTTTGCTACATCGGTTAATAGGGGTTTGAGAATTTTTTGGTTAAGGAAGGAGATATGATCATTTAATCTCGTTTATATGACTTAATTATGATTGAGGACTACTGCATTAATTATTTTTATCCTATTTTTACGCTGTGCTCTGCCCTTTGCATTATTGATGTGTGTATATTCAGTGTCTTAACATGTTGCTGAATTTTTGTCAGAAGTAGTTGTACAAGAATATAGAATAATGTTCGTAAATGTGTAAAAATTATAATAAACGTTTAATTGTGTGGACAAAATTCTTTAGTTATCCCCGAAAGAAAATTAAGTAAGCCTGAAGAGAGCAGGTACAGGGCAGCGTATAGGGCGTGTCGGCTGTAAGTGAGCCGGAGCCCGGCAAGACTGATTCGTTGCAGCCGAGCGCCAGCGCCCAAATAAGGCCTTACGCAGAACGTTTTGAGCCCCGTAATAAGCGGACATCCTTGCTGGATTCCTGCTTCCCACATGCTTCTATCATGCTCTTGGTTCAGCGCCGGCACAGCTCCTACATTGCTTCTAATTTTGACTGGGGTGGTTCCCAAAATAAGAGGGGGATCAGCTAGTGGTTCCCAAAATGCGGCACGGCGCATGAACAATTTATAATTAGTTTTCTTTCGCCAAAATATGTTCTATGCCAAGCACGAGAAAATTTCTAAAAACTCTTAACAGTTGTCACACGTTACCCAGGTGATCCAAGCGGTCAACAGATAAATCAAAACAGTACTTTTTTCCAAGTAGTTAATGTGTAGTAAAAATTAACTTAAATTCAAAACTGGACAAATGGTGACTCTATCTTTACTGTACAACCAATTAATTATTAGCGCCTTATTAAATTCAACTTTTATTTCTTATTAAAGGATAGTATGTACTCTTGGTTGGTGGTACACAGTGACTGTATAGTTGATGTTATATTGGTCCAAGGACCTCCAATTAAATTACTCGATTACAAAAATTTACAGATCTAAGAACGACACATATTTCAAGTGAGACTTGTTATACATGAAAGTAAGATTTGACTCAAATTTAATATGTTAGTCCCTGTACTTTTGAATTCATCTTCATCTTTTCCCTTGATCAACATTGTACCTGACCTTTCCAGGTCTTGGTGTGGCAGCTGGAAGTGCTGGCAGTGCTGCTAGTGTGGGTTCACGTTGTGGCAACTCTGAACAAGATTCCTCGGTTCTCCGGATTCTTTTCAATTAACACAAGGCTACTATTTCACTTCACATGGGCTCTTCTGCCTCTTTCCCTATTTTTGCTGGCGTTTGCATTATCTTTCCATTTTCTGTTAATGGATAACACGTCTTTCAGTTACATGCCTTACTCTTTAGTGAAGACCATCACGTTGATGCTGGGCGATTTTAGTTACGATGACACTTTTGTTAATGATAACTATTCTGTCTCGTACCCATTCCTGTCAAACATATTATTGGTTGTTTTCATCGTCTGTATTATGGGACTCGTACTGAAAAGTGTCTTCGGAGGTTTTACAGCGAAGATCGATGAACTCAGGAAAGAGGACCAAGTAAACCAAGCAGTCTCGCTTCTCCACATCCACTTGCTCATCGATGAGTGCGTGCCGAGATTGCGTAAACAGCATGCTTGTTCACTTTATGTGAATAAAAATAGGAAAAAGACCTGGCGGTCATTCTTCCGAGATGTCAGTTCCGTGATGCTACAAGAGCAACACAGTAAAACGTCAACAGCGGGTCTTCTGCAGACGAAGTTGGAGAAGGACGAGGAAGAAATAAGTCTTAGGCAGACGAAGTTGGAGAAGAACGTGGAAGGAATGAGACTTCAACAAACGAAGTTGGAGAAGAACGTGGAAGAAATAAAGAAAAATATTGAACTTCTTCTAACACAAGTAGCAACTAAATACCTTGTTCCAGATGACCTGCCTTAAGGTGCCTTTGAAGGGGGAAAGTTTTAGCCGATAGTATTATCGGAAATTACTTTTCCCTTCTAGTTATGGCAGCTGCAAGCTTATACGCGAGGGAAAAATTAGCTACACAGTATTTTCTCATCCGCAAGCACCAGTGTGTCATTAAAATCAATTGAGTGAACTTTACGCTTCATGGAACTATTTGGAGCGTGACAGTAATGGCGAGTTTAAAGAGGCTTTTGATGAAACAATTCGTGAAATTGATGCAACTCAAGCAGAGGAGATCAAAAATTTCATAGATCAACGTATAGTGTGGGTGGCGACGATGGACTTGATAGGAAGGAGAAAAAACTTAAAGCATCATCGATTTTATTTCGTAAACCTACGGAGCGGCACAAATGGGCACGTCACACCTGCTACAGCCGCAATTGGGTCGGTCGCTCACCGGCCCATGCCCCCAGTCACTTTCATTAGAAGAAAAAATTAAGCGGATATTCCAATGGAAAGTGCTTGCAGCTAATACTATCGGTTAATAAGTACTCCGTGTACCAGCATCTTAACGAAAGAAGCACAGAAGAATTATAGGCAATTCGCAGTCTAATTCCTCATCCTTTTGTTTGTTGTTACCAGATTTGCAATGCATATTTTCGTGAATGAGGGCGCAGTTGCCATAATGTTGCGAGTTATGGTGTAAGTATTAAAATCACTTGTTGGCTTAAATCGAAAGTTAACCAGGAATTTAATAGCAAAGACAATAACGCAAAAATTCACCATTTATTAAAAAATATTACTCAGTACTGACTGTAGTGAGTGACAGAGCGCTCATTTTCTCGTAACGAAAATGTGAAGTCACGGACAGACGGACGGACAGAAATGACGAGCACAATAGCGCCTTTTTTAATAAATGAGAAAATGCTCTAAAGAGAAAACGTTTGGAGTCCAGCTCTATCGTCAGTTTATAAGGCCTAGAACACAAATACAAATACAATCAATTAGTAAAGTAAATTTCACCGATATGAATTAAAACGGAAACAAGCAAATGACGACATGAAATGAATACTAGCAAACGGGCCTACCTATTTACTATTTCAAAGGGAAAGGAGCTAAAAGCAGCATTCAGACTAGGCTTCCGTTTGAATATGTACAGGTACTCTAAAATTCTCAGATCAGTAACACCGGATGTGGAAGCTAGCACTTTGAAATCTCTATCAGATACAGTGGTGTTGCACTGCTCGGCATAAACACGTACAGCAGAATGAGGTGGATGTGCAAGTAGGTTCCCCGTTCTATAACTCCAACCTCTATGCTGTGCAAGCCTAGTATAGAAATTGCATGACGTCATACCGACGTACGCTGATGCGCACGGCTCACAACTATATCTGTAAACTAGGGACGATCGCATGAGAACAGGGAGAGTATCTTATATCTGAAAAAAGAGCCGATTATAAAATTGTTAGCTAGCAACTCATGAAGATTTGCGCTTGGAAGGAATTTAGCGAATAAAACTTTTTAATCCTCTGGCATAGTCTCAGATGGGGGGCCAAAATAGGGAAAAGAACAGTAAACAACGGTCCCATTGTGACACTTGGGAACAACTTCAGTAAATTGCTTGGGCACAATTTTTTTAATTTGGATAAACGCCAAGTGCGATCAAAAGCCATTTTGTAAAAAAAATCTGCACAAAAACTAAAATTCAGTGTGCATAGCTAGAAAGTAGAGCAAATGTGAAAGCCGCGGTTTATTGATGTTTGGATATTATTTAATTTGAAACGAAATGAGCAAAAGCTAAAAAATCTTATGCTTAAGCCCGTAAATGTCGATTTCTAAAAACAGGAGTTTGGAAACGGCCATTAGATTTGATAACTTTGAGATAACTTTGAAATCAAGGAATGACAAACTAGTGTTTGATTCAAGCTCTATGGTGAATTTGATACACTTATGACCAGTTGTAGATTGTACATTTCCTACTTATTTTTAGACAGAAAGATTAATCTTGATCAGCTCCATCTGACATGGGCAACATTGCTTAGTTACCGCCAGTATATGAGCTGCTTGAACCCGCGACCGGGGTACTGGATCCTTCGTTCAGGGTTTTGATTCCGACGCTAAGCTTAGTCGTGGCGCGTAATAGTGCTAGCTAGGGTCATATATTGTTTATTACTTAGTTATATGTGAGAAAAGCGTTGGTTTTGTTTAGCGAGGTTTACTCATTCACAATTTCAAGTTATAGGATCAAGAGCTCCTTCCAGTTCTCAGTTTCAGCAATCCGCATCACTCCCTTAAGCGTTCAATGTTTTTTAGCATAAGTTAGTTTTAAGTATTTTAAATTTAGCTGCAGTCAATTGCGTTTGAATTCCCGTTTAGCGTAAAGCTGTGCCTAATTTTCAGGGAAGCTTTTGACTCTCAGCGCCTGGTCGCGGTAACGATGTTAATTCAAAAGTTTGAGGTGATGCGGTTTACGGCGGGTTATTAGAATATCGTATATCGGTTCGTCATAGTATTGCATATTCTAACGCTACCGCTTAAGTAATTTGTTTCGATCTATGGAATATAATATAATTTGTGTGTGGGGTGAATTTCGCTGTGCAAATGTTTGCGCATGTTTCGATTTCATGCTGATTATTCATGATTAATTTTCTTGTGTAATGATTTTCCTTAATTAATGTTCTTGTGTAATTTATTATTCTTGTCTAATGTTTACGTGATAACAATAATGTATTGGATAGAATCATTCTCTTCAGTCTCCGAGATTATTCATATTTAGTTAATTATAGTCAAAATCCTGCATTGCATGAATAATTGAAATCCATGAAGTCTGTTTACAGTAATAGTAGCAAGATCATATCAAGTCATAACAGAAAAGATTTGCATTTAAGTGGTACAATTTTTATAGTCAAATTTCGGTTGACTTCCTGGAATGGATCATACATCACCTCTGAGATTTGTCATGTGCCTCCTCGAGTGCCTTCGCAAATTGTTACATTTACATATATAACTGGATGGCAATCATGATATACTCGCTGATAAATATTTACTGATCGAAGTTCATTAAAAACATAGCATTTATTTATATTAATGCGTTTTTTATCAAGACTGCGATTAATATATCCTCTGTTTCTGATATCGTGGTTTTATCTTTTGCTATGAAGTTTCCTTCACCGTACGCCAACACCGGCAACAATATGCTTGTTTAATGACCCACATGTTGCTGAGACACCTAAGCAGGTGCACAGCTTGAAACAGACTCCTTCTTAACAGGAGATGACAGGTTAAAGTGAACAACTCGCTGCTGTTACAAGTATTTCCAAATTTGTGTTAATCTCATTAACCCTAGAAAGACCATCAAAAATATATAGCGTTGTAGACCAACCGGGTCGTGTAGGCCCGATCCCTATTTTTTGCAAGGGCTCTGTTATATCTCTAATATTTTCTATATAAAGGGTCTTTTAAGTGTTAAATACTGAGAATATATGTTTTCAAGCATTTAGGATAATTAAAAAATTAAATATCTTCCTTTTATTGAAAATATTCCTTTGTTCTAAGATTTGCAGCATGGTGTATCCGTTTTCTTTGGGTTACATACTAACACATACAATAAAGCATTCTCTATTGCTAGCAATATTCTGATGAAATGCACGCAAAATAAAGATAGATGAAAATATTAACCCATTCTATTTGAAAAGAACATGAAAGCATTATATTATTATCTTATTTTTTGCACTGAAGACATATATCGACGTTGTGTTCACCACAAATGCTCTGTTGACAGTCTTCGCAGTATATCTTAGATTTCCTGTCCCCTTTCGAAGGGCACAAGTAACATCTCTTTCTCTTGTTCGTATTTTCTGAGGCAACACTCGAATTGGATGAAACAGGTTTCTGAAGAGGGAGGTTGTTATTAGCTGTTACTCCTGCAAGTGATTTCGCTAACGTAATAAGCAGAGCACGGGGGACACCTCTCTTGCATTGCAGAGAAGTTTGAAGTTTGATCCATATAATTATGGCGTTCACTGCGCTTATATCTATCATGTTGAAGAAGACAACCATTGGCCATCTACGAGTTATTCGTTTGGTACTATAGTACCGAAACATCTGATCCATGGTATCTACTCCTCCTTTTGTAGAATTATAGTACTGAATTATTTCTGGTTTGGTTTCACCGGGTGACTCGATACCTTTGTCATTGTGCATTGTACTTAGCAATGTGACAACTTTGTTTTTCTTTGGGCAATAGGAAACAATTGTTGAATCTCTTTGAAAGCCTTACATGCTACTGAAGAGCTTTCTACCTTTAGTGACCGTAAAAACAGTCGGCAATTCCGTTCGATTTTTTCTTATTGTTCCAACTAGTGTCAGCTTTCTTCGCAGCAATTCTCGTCCTAATTGTAGACTAGTAAAAAAGTTGTCACAGGTGATATTTCTACCACTGTTTTTGTAGGAATCAGATTAGCTTTAGTACAACAGTAGTTCCCAAATTTGAAGCTCTTTGTTCGCTGGGCTCTTTGCCTTTGTAAATGTCCAATTTCAATGCATAACTTGTTTCACAGTCGCAAATTACCCAGAATTTGATTCCGTACTTTCCAGGCTTTGATGGGATGTATTGACGGGAAGGACATCTATCTCGAAACGGTAGTAGTTGTTCATCAACAGTCAAGTTTACACCCGGGATAAAGGCATTTTGCAATGTGCTGTTCCACAAGTCTAATATCTTTCGTATTGGTTGCAATTTATCTGGTGACCTGTTTTGCCTCCTCTCACAAGCATTATCGAATCTCATCATGCGTAAAATCTCTTGAAACATGTTTCGTGCAACTGGTCAAGATTCACAACGGGACTCCGCAGCGCTTGTATCACTCAGGGGCCTCGGAGGCCCGCTTGGTAAAATATGATGTAACACTAAAAATATCAAAAAATACTGCATAATTTTCAACAATTTTTGTATGGAGGTTACATATGTACTACGCAAATAAAGTCATGTAGTTTCAGCGTAATAAGTTTACAAGTTTCTAAAATATAGACTAATATTTGTTTGAAACGGGCCTATGAGGCCCGCTGGTCGTTCTAGGGTTAAGTAATATATAATCATGTCATATTATGTTGGCAAATATAATCGAACTGATTTTTACTCAGATGACTTCAAAATATGCTCTAATATTTAATCGCGCTCATTTTATTAGCAGGTTGAAATGAACGTTCTTCTGTCCTCGATTGCAGAGAATTCTCCATCAAAAATATACATCGTTTGAGTGAGCATTTTTTATAATAAATTTACTGATTTATGTTCTGCTTATTCCAGAGTTGCAACATAGATCAACAACTGGGCTTGCCTAGTTCAAATAATGCGGTGACTTATCCAATAGATTGACATTTTGGTCCAAAATGGGTTCAAACTCGTGAAATGTGCGTCATACGCAAGAGAAAATGATGAGGTATAGATCGGTAAACATAATGATGAGCATCCGTCATACGAAAAAAACATGACGAGCATACGTCATACGAAAGGGAGAAAGAAAGAGTGTATATCTGCTTACATAAAACGTACGTCATTATAAAGGGAGAAGGGAAGGAAGTAGATCTGTTTTTGCAAAACGTCGTCGAACGAGAGGAAGAATGAAAGGCTTTATGTATGCCTACGGGAGAAGGGAGAATGCCCTGTTTACGTAAAAAGTACGTCATATACGAAATTAAGTAGATCTGTTTATGTATACGAAATATCGAATGAAGGTTGAAAATATATGTTCACGTAAAGCATACGTCATATGGAAAAGGAGGCTGAAATGGAGTAGATTCTTTTATATAAAACGTACATCATGCGATAGCGAAGCGAAGGGTCCACATTTGCTACCAGTATTCGTGCGTCAATCAAATGGGAAATAAGAGAATACCATTTAGAAGAGAATGCCAAGTTGACCACTGGCAAAGAGCCTGACCGTGGCCACTCTTGCTGTCTCACAGAAGTCCTGATGCAAAATTGGTGTTGTTTTCTCTGTTCTGCTTCACTCTGATTATAAAAGCAAATCATTTGGCTGATTGGAAATTTAATGGTGGTAAAAAATTTCTTTACATTTTAGCATTCCATCGCCATTACGATAATTGAGGGTTATTTTGTGACGAGTATTTGAGACAAAGTTTCATGATAGCGTAATTTATTATCGTATGAGTCTTGGGAAGCAAGAAGCCTGGCAGCCGCACAAACCGCACGCGTGTCCCTCACGTGTCCACTCAGCTGCACGCGTGTCCCTCACGTGCCCACTCAGCTGCACGCGTGTCCCTCACGTGACCACTCAGCTGCACGCGTGTCCCTCACGTGTCCACTCAGCTGCACGCGTGTCCCTCACGTGTCCNTCAGCTCAAGAGGTCAGCCATCATCTGGGTAACTAATCAGCTTAAGAGGTCTGCCATCATCTGGGTGACTAATCAGCTTAAGAGGTCCGCCATCATCTAAGTGACTAATCAGCTCAAGAGGTCAGCCATCATCTGGGTAACTAATCAGCTTAAGAGGTCTGCCATCATCTGGGTGACTAATCAGCTTAAGAGGTCCGCCATCATCTAAGTGACTAATCAGCTCAAGAGGTCAGCCATCATCTGGGTAACTAATCAGCTTAAGAGGTCTGCCATCATCTGGGTGACTAATCAGCTTAAGAGGTCCGCCATCATCTAAGTGACTAATCAGCTCAAGAGGTCAGCCATCATCTGGGTAACTAATCAGCTTAAGAGGTCTGCCATCATCTGGGTGACTAATCAGCTTAAGAGGTCCGCCATCATCTAAGTGACTAATCAGCTCAAGAGGTCAGCCATCATCTGGGTAACTAATCAGCTTAAGAGGTCTGCCATCATCTGGGTGACTAATCAGCTTAAGAGGTCCGCCATCATCTAAGTGACTAATCAGCTCAAGAGGTCAGCCATCATCTGGGTAACTAATCAGCTTAAGAGGTCTGCCATCATCTGGGTGACTAATCAGCTTAAGAGGTCCGCCATCATCTAAGTGACTAATCAGCTCAAGAGGTCAGCCATCATCTGGGTAACTAATCAGCTTAAGAGGTCTGCCATCATCTGGGTGACTAATCAGCTTAAGAGGTCCGCCATCATCTAAGTGACTAATCAGCTCAAGAGGTCAGCCATCATCTGGGTAACTAATCAGCTTAAGAGGTCTGCCATCATCTGGGTGACTAATCAGCTTAAGAGGTCCGCCATCATCTAAGTGACTAATCAGCTCAAGAGGTCAGCCATCATCTGGGTAACTAATCAGCTTAAGAGGTCTGCCATCATCTGGGTGACTAATCAGCTTAAGAGGTCCGCCATCATCTAAGTGACTAATCAGCTCAAGAGGTCAGCCATCATCTGGGTAACTAATCAGCTTAAGAGGTCTGCCATCATCTGGGTGACTAATCAGCTTAAGAGGTCCGCCATCATCTAAGTGACTAATCAGCTCAAGAGGTCAGCCATCATCTGGGTAACTAATCAGCTTAAGAGGTCAGCCACCATCTGGGTGACTAATCAACTTAAGAGGTCCGCCATCATCTGGGTGACTAAGCAGCTTAAGAGGTCATTCATCATCTGGGTGACTAATCAGCTTAAGAGGTCAGCCATTATCTGGGGGACTAATCAACTTAAGAGGTCTGCCATCATCTGGGTGACTAATCAGCTTAAGAGGTCCGCCATCATCTGGGTGACTAATCAGCTCAAGAGGTCTGCCATCATCTGGGTGACTAATCAAAAGTGCAAATGAAGTACCTCAGGTACTTCACACCTACGGGCAATTCGAGACTCGAGGGATCATAACCTCGAGTTTACTAGAGCAATAAGTGCCATGGTTAAATTTCATCCATGACAAGAACTTCGAGGCAGAGAAAACGCCTTAGAAATTCATTATATTTTAATTAAAAACGTTAAAAAGTGCCGCTTCAGTATTAGTTAAAAGTTCGATTTATCAATGCAGCCGCTTGACAGCGCAAAGAATAGACTATTTCCCAAACAAAATTCAGATGCGGGTCCGACTCTGGAATAGGTACCGCCCAGGACTCGGGGCGCGCGTAAATCAGCGTCTCTATGTCCGCTTTTGGTTCTCCTTTTCGTTCTCTAGTCAGACAGCTACGAGAGTCTGCTCCCTACTCTGGCGGCCACTGGGCGGTACGTAATGAGCTCGCTACAGGTTCCGCGAGAGCTCTGGCCGAGTCTGCCAAAAGGATAAAAAAAATCGCCCCCCCCTTCCTCCCGAGTGGGAGGAATTAGGGAGGGGCGTTCAATGCATACTATGCTTCTTTTTAATGCCTTTATTTCGACCGCCAAAAATAAATGATCATACAAGACAACTCTGGTCAAAGACGCAGTGATGAGGGCTAGTACAGTGATGTAACAGACGCAGGGATGAGGGCTAGTACAGTCATGTAACAGACGCAGTGATGAGGGCTAGTACAGTGATGTAACAGACGCAGTGATGGCAGTGATGAGGGCTAGTACTACATGATAGTGTATCACACAATTTACAATAAACCATTGACTAGGTAGAGGTATCAATTTCTAATGGAAACCTTCGCATTGACTGCAACTAAATAATAATCCACTCTCCAACACATGACGAGTAACGCCTCTGCATCAAACTTTCATCATGTAAAATAATAATAGAAATAAACAGAAAAAATATTTCCTGCAATGATCACCACAATAGTTATAGAAATCAAGTCCATTTCATGAAACAAAACCGCAGCAACTTATAAGCTGTTTCCCTCACAATCACACAATTAATTCATTTATAAACTCAAGTTCAAGAAACACAAATTAAATACTTGGTCATTCCTGGCACAAAAACACTACGACGATATTTAAATTCCTTTGATTCTTCACAACCAATAGTAAAAATAAAGGTGATCACAGAATACTTCCTTCCTGATCAGCAAAATTTACTCGCCAAAAAATTCAGTTCACTCGTGCAGTCAAAATTGCATAACTTGTACGCTATTTTACTGGCTCTCGCATATTTTTCAATGATCAAAATACAAGCAGCCTGAATGTGATACGTGATCATTCCTGGCACAAGGACACTACACCAATTTTCAAATTCCTTTGCTTCTTCAACAATCTAACACTAGAAACGGTAAACAAGAGACCTCGTAAAACTAAAAATCGAGACCAGGAATGCAGCATATTCTTTGGTAGAATAGTTGTTTTCAGGATGAATTAAAGAATTTTTTTTTTCACCGCGAATATTTTCTTCCATAGCACACTTTACCAGCGAATATTTTCTCCTACAACTCACTTCAATTCACTGCCCAAATTACTCGTCTTTTCCAGGTAAAAATTTAAATCAATTTCAGGAATCAACCATCCCTTAGATACCGTTTCCAGGTCCTTATTATAATTCAAGTAGCCGGATTGCTTTGGAATAAACGTCGTGTATTGGAGAATTGTGAGTGGCATTGTGTAGCCTAGGTGAACGTCTTGGAGTTGCCGAGATGGCGGTGCCTTCTGAACCTTCGTCTTTCTGATGAACTTCCATCGAAGTTGAGAATTCATTACGGTACTTGTCGGAATAGCTGGTCATCGTCGGACGCGGTGGTCTCTGCCTCCCTCCCAGTCGGACGCATTCTTCAGGGCATTCATAATGGCTTTATTTACCTCTGGTCTTTTCGCACTGACGAATCTTGTTTGCTTGAGGCCGGCTGTAAGGTATGAAAGAAAATAACTGACCGAGTAGACATGCAACTGATATATCATGCGTAGTTCAATAGAAATAGTATACCGTATAGCGGATCTGGTGATTGCACCATAAAGGAATTTGTTCAAGCTGAGATGCTGATTGTGGTCGTGGACTGGTCAGTCTTAGGTAGTTCGGTGCTTTAAGCGGAAACTAAGAAATACGTTTATCTTGGAGTGCAAATTAGAGAGACATGCAATCCCAACTAGTAGGGAGCCGTACCACGCGTGTGATGCCTTTTCCTTTCCGCGCACGAATCTATTGTGATTTTTACAGTAACACTATTGCAACATTGAATATTTTCACAGTAAACATTGCCATCTTCATACCATTTTAAATATTCTTGATGTATATCTTACCCATTATTCTCTCGTACGCTTCATGATCCTTGAAGCTTTCTTTGGTGTTTTGACGACGGGAATCCATCCCTGTGAAGAAACGGTGTGCCAAGTCTTGGTGAGAAGCAGCTTCATCATTCCCCTTACAGTAGCCTGAAGCGACGGGCGCTCAGCCCCGGCCAGCCTCTCAATCTAATAAAAAGACATAAATATTTAAACCTTAAGCAGAAGCCACAGACCATAGTGAAGAAAGCTACCCAATTTCAAGATATTATGGAAGAATGACTTGCTGAGTTTTTGTGAAACGTGTAATTTAGATCAAAGATCCTAGGTTGATAAGTAGCAACCTAGTTTCACACAATCATATAGATTTGAAATGATTTGAAAAGTCTTCACGGAAAATAGTGGTAGGATGACGGCTGTACAGAAAGTCTAGTGTTCAAGAGCATAGATTAAAAGTGTAGCAAAGAGACGCCATGTGAGAGATACGTTATAAATTAAGACACTTAATAATGCAATAGATTGCCCAATATTATGAGTTCCATTTGTTATATTGTGTGGATCATATTACCAACTCAGCTAGTGCAGTATTAAACTAAACTCACCAACTCCTCAGTTGACATCAACCCGTCCAGTTCTTCGAAGGTTGACGCTGGGCGACGATTAGGCCAGACTAAAGGTTTGGCGTTAGCAGGAAGCCGATCTCGTATCTCGTTGACCACCATATTAGTATCGGCGCAGATGGACTTCAGGGAGCGAAGAGTGCCCTAAATTTTCAGAAGCCGAGCAATGGATGAATCAGACACAGTTTTGTCTTGTACAGATAGCTCCAGAATAACTTTTTGTATTTTTTCTTCTTCTGAGATAGTCGAGTGTATTCCAAAATTAACTGGTGTTTATTGTTCACTTTTTTTCCATGCCTCGCCAATATGAATATCCAATTCTCCCCCTGTTGCATTTGTCTAATGCTGCAGTATCATCTGGGTCAGTAATTTATGATTCTGTTAGTAGTTTTGACATCTTTAAAGGTTTGAGGGAGAAGGCTTCCTGTCTATGTCGATGCTTCTGGCGAGATGTGAGCTCTGAATAGTTTCGTCGATGTTCACTCATGACAGCTCAGGGCTTCTAATTGAGTATCAAAATCAATTTATTTTTCAAAAATGTACAATAGCAATAGAAAATTACCAAACAACTCAAAAAATTAGGTTATATGTAAGCTAATCCTTAGTCAGAACAGATCTGCAACATCTGCAAAAAGTTTTAAATGAAAAAAAACAATGGGGATGACATTAAAAGGACTCATGGCTCAATATTTGATCAAACAGCAAATCTTATCAGTATTCTTATATAAATAACATATGTTATAGATATTCTATACAAGAATAGTATAGTTTTAGATGATGAACTTAGGAATATTATAGTAAGTGGCAACAGTAAGAACAGTAAGAGGCACCAGCCAATGAAAGAAACATGATGGTGCTACTGCTACTACAGTCATTGGGAGGAGTCTAGGAGAGAGCCTCAGAGAGGATGGGGGGTTAGTGTGTGATGTAGAGTAAGCAGGGTTGGTGATTTTTTGATTTAAAAAAAATAAAAAATCAATGATTTAATTGATTTTTGCATGATTTTTTTATTTATTTGATTTATTTAATTTTTCAACTTTTTTGTCTTTTTGAAATGTTATTTTTTATGTTACAAATAACCTACTAACAATAACAGTACATGGATGGCTAAAAAAGGCAGTTATTGCCTTCAAGGGACACGTGTCCCACATTTCTTAGAAATGTTTAGCAGATAAACTAATCAAAATATTGCAAAACTAAAAATAGTGGCGTAAACTTCAACATTTTTACGATCTATTATGTATAAAGCTAGTCAAGAAATCAAACATTTACTATCTCAAAAAAATCGCTGAAAAAAAATGTGAAAAGTGCGATTTTGGAAAAGTACCTCTGCTTAGGTCTGGAGCAAAAAAAATATTCGTCGTATTGAAAAATTTTACTTACATAAAAGTTGCACCCAGGTGTCGGCTTGAAAACGTAATTGACAGAATATGCCTATCTCATTCCAAAATAATATGCATTTAAAAATTACTTTTTAAAGACAACACTTCTGAACAATACAGTGTCTTGGATGTTACACAGGTACAATGAATTTCTAATTTTATTTTCAAATATTGAAAAAAAATTTTTTTGAGATATCAAAATTTTATAAATTTTCAAAATTATTTATTCTGTCAATTGATTCATGCATTGTCTCTGACTTTAGGCAATTGTGGAAAATTTCAGATCAATTGGACAGGTCAAATTGTCTCATATATGGATTATAAGATTTGTGGAAGATGAAATTTTTTTTTAAATTTTGTAATAATGAAAAAATATTTTTTAATCGATAAAATTATATATTCTGTCAATTGATTCATGCATTGTCTCCAACTTTATGCAAGTGTGCCAAATTTCAGATCGATAGGACAGGTAGAAGTGTGTTAAATATCGATTATAAGATGTGTAGCAGACAGACAGACAGACAAACAAACAAGAAGTGAAGTTAAAGAGAAGTGTTGTAAAAAGGAACACTCCCCGGGGTAATTAGGGACACCCTTAAAAATGCATTTACAGTAGAACCTCAGTTAGCAAAGGCTCCAGTTAACAAAAAAATTGATTAGCAACAAAGAATTTTGATTACATTTACCTCGCTCGGCAAAAAAATTCACTTATACGGTAATTAATGAATATGGTAATATCATATCAATAAAAGAAAAATAAGCAAAAAAATCACAGAAAATGTCATTTATGGTACATCTACATCATCTACAATGAAAGAAGAGGACTTCAGAGTACTGTTAGTAATAGATGAGTACACTCTGCATGCTTCAAATGTTTGAAATTGAGTTTTATTTCAAGTGTCCCTCTTTACCCCATTCAAGATTAATTCAGGAGCCTTTTATATTGCGTCTAGTGCCTTACAAATAGCATATGGAATTTTTTTGAAGATGCCATTCGATAGCCCTCGCAAAGAGCTATGAAATGAGCCTAGACTTGTTTCTGAAATGTTTCATGTTAAGAAGTTATTAACAAAAAACGCTCAACCATCCCTTTTTACCCCATTTGACGGTACTATTTAAAAATAAAAATAAATAAAAAATGACAATTTTTCTATTGAAAAATGAAATGATTTAATCACATGATTTAATCAGTTTGATTTAATCCTTGCCAACCCTGAGAGTAAGCCATGTGGTATCTAGTACAGTAGTGGGCAAAGTGGCAAACTATCAATTTTTAAAATCAGTTCATTTTAAATTTCCTCATTTATTTGAGATTTGAACCAATATCTTATGTATGATGATGCTGATATCCATGATACTTTGCTGGTCTACTTATAGGACTCAAATTGAACTTGAAGAAGTCTAAAAAACTCTCTGCTTTGCCACTATGGACTTCTCCTAAGATTATGGTTATCAAGTAACATTTAGCCATAGGTTTTCAAAACTCATGTATACTAATGTGAGGTTTCACTTTGAATTGATTATCCAAAAAATAATAATATTCCAATATCCACCCTCCTGAGGTAAGTAGGAAATCTTTTGAAAGTATGTCACCCTCATTTAGTACTAGTAGCACCTCCAGTGTAACTCGTCTTTCTCATATGCCCCACTTCCCACTAGTGCTGGAGAACAATCCAATAAATATTAGGGATTGCTCACTAAAATTATTTAGCATCAACTTGGAGGCTGGAGCTTGGTAATCTTGAAAAGACATTAGGAGTCAGTCTTTGTATTGGCTGGCAACCACATATACATTGAATTTTGGTATAGGAAATACGACATAGTCACATAGCTAGTCATTAGTCAGGGACAAAAACAAAGTCAGGGGCGCAAGCAAAGTCAGGGACAAGATATATTGGACTGAGGCTAGAGGAACAGATAGTAGCTAGCTTATGTGTTTTCGTTATTGCAAAAATAATTGTAGTGGCTAAAAGATATGAAAATTCTAAATCAAAGACGTGTGAAACAAGAAAGTAGTTTATTATTATTTTATCCTAGTTTCAAATGACCATGACAGCCGTTCGCCATTATTCGACACTTAGCTACGAAAGTTACTGTAGCCTAGGAGCTGTATTATCAACACATCAACTCACAGGTATAAAATCACTGACAAATTTTCGGTCAAATTCACACAAAAAACACATATATTACATATGGAGTTTATTCATATTCTAAATTCCCCAAATTAGCAAATAATGTAGAATTATATCCGCGGCAGCCGGCAACCAACATGAGGCGACCGCTAGACGACACTTGACCATAACGCGGGCAAGCAGCGATAGGTTTCCAATATTTTAACCGCTCTTAAAGACATGAGTGTATTTATTTCAAGCTATTGAGTTTTAAAGAAATATATATATATCACCAACAAATTGGCTTTTGATTTTATATAATATGCGTAAATTATCAATAGATTACATTATAGACTTCTTAATACAAAAAAATATCACCAAATACTTTTTTAGAATAGGTAAAAACTACCGTTCGAAAAATGGACAGCTTGCGTTCACGTACTATTTTTAACTGTTCTGTCGTACACAGATCACTTTTTAGCCTGCTGCCTCAAAACCGAGAACAGTTTAACCAAATCCAGAAATTCTTTTTTTACAATCACCTCCCTCGCCCCCCCTGGCAAGAGGTGCGTAGTCCCCCGACCCCCGCGGGGGAAATAGTGTTCCATTTGTTATACATCGTATAGTTATACATCGTATAGTCATACATCCTACAGTTATACATCGTATATTCATAAATTTAAATCGTTTAAATCGTTATAGACCTAATCATTTGTTTGCATTTAGTGATCGTAATAGTGAGTCTGGGGGACGACCTAATTTGGAGGGTTGTGTGTCTGGGGAAATGACACTGCAGTTTGTGTGCCCAGGTTCAGGGGGCTGGCGCTGATCGGCAGTAGGCTGAGCGCCGTAGAGCTGCTGCAGCTGCTGCAGACCCTGAGAGACGAGGGCCTGAGGACGGATGACAGGGGCGACACGCGCGCCGAGGTTGTCAAGCAGTGGATGTTGGCCACCAAACTGTGAGCCAATATTACTGCATCGCTGATGATAATAATCATTCTACATCACAATGATATTAATGATGTAGAATTGTCTCTGATGGCCGCCGCTAAATGAAACAAAATGGCTGCCGACGATAATGGACCGCCCACTCAGATGGCAGCCAATCATTGGACACGCGCCATCATCAAGACAATCACTATCACTTGACATATCAGAATAATGATATGTCGTCATTATTGTTAATCCTATATCTTAAACATATATTCTCAATAATTATATATGATTTATTTATTTATTATGTAATTATATAGGAATATGTGAAATTATTTGGGATAATTGTAATATAGGTTATAATTATGTATAATTTTATTATATTAAATAATATATATATAAAATATTATTCTTAATTTAATTGGGTTTATAAATATAATATATTATAACATAATTTAATAAAATAATAATAAATTATAGTTCTATATTTTTGTATTAAATTAATATATAAATGATACTTTGCTTATATCAATGATAAGAAGATGGCGCTCCGTCATTGGTCGCCATTTGTCGGCAATTATCATTGGCCGACAAATGGCCAATGGATCCCCAAGATGTGCGGACAAATGACCAGCAGCCGCCACACACGATGGCGGCTGCTGGCATGCCACATGCCACATGCCACACAAGATATTCACTGCCGCACTCCCACAGTGATGGGCGTGTTCGTCTCTACATCACGCCCTGCGTGCCGCCGGGGGGACCAGCGGTGCCCAGTGACGCCGAACTGCAGGAGGCGTATCATGGATACATATGCGCCTCCGAGGACAATAATGTGGGTTTTGTGTTGGATTAATGAGTCTGTGTGTGTGTTTTGTGTGGGATTAATGAGGCTGTGTGTGTGTTTTGTGTGTGATTAATGAGGCTAGGTATGTGTTTTGTGTGGGATTAATGAGGCTATGTGTGTTTTGTGTGGGAGTAATGAGGCTGTGTGTGTGTTTTGCTTTAGTTTCCTTAGTATTTGTTTGAGACGTAGCAGTCCCAAGCCACGATGGATCGCCGCCCCTGATTATCGTTCATCCGCCCTCATTTAAGCCACCTGATGCTGTTGCTTGCTTCTCGCCGCTGGTAGTGGTGCATGGGAGGTCGATGTGGGATTGTGCCCAGGAACACGTCCAGTTATCTCTTGAAGGTCTCCAGGGTGAACTCCCCCTCTCTTAGATCCCTTGGTGGGGCGTTGAACAGCTTTGGCCCTGCCCCGGAAAGTGATCTGGGATTTAATGAGGCTTTGTGCGTGTTTTGTGTGGGATTAATGAGTCTCTGTTTGTTTTGTGTGGGGTTAATGAGGCTTTGTGAGTGTTTTGTGTGGGATTAATGAGTCTGTTTGTGTTTTGTGTGGGGTTAATGAGGCTGCGTGTGTGTTTTGTGTGGGATTAATGAGGCTGTGTGTGTGTTTTGTGTGGGATTAATGAGGCTGTGTGTATGTCTTGTGTAGGATTAATGAGGCTGTGTGCGTGTTTTGTGGGATTAATGAGGCTGTGTATGTTTTGTGCGGGATTAATGAGGCTGTGTGTATCTTGTGTGGGATTAATGAAGCTGTTTGTGTACTTTGTGTGGGATTAATGAGGCTGTGTGTGTGTTTTGTGTGGGATTAATGAGTCTGTGTGCGTGTTTAGTGAGGGAATAATGAGACTGTGTGTGTTTTGTGTGAGATTAAAGAGGATGCGTGTATGTTTTGTTTGGGATTAATGAGACTGTGTGTATGTTTTGTGTGGGTTTAATGAGACTGCGTGTGTGTTTTGTTTGGGATTAATGAGACTGTTTATGTGCTCTGTATGACGCACGGAAGTCACTCACTTTACTGTCATTAATATACGTATAATCACACTTACGGCCTAGACAGTCTATTTGCAGTTCCATATCATTTTGCATGATTACTGTTAATGCGATTCTATTTGTAACGCAATTAGTTTGATATTTTGTTAAACGAGTTTTAATCTATGAACATAATTCTTGTTTTGTTACAGAGCTCAGCAGAGTTATTCACGTCGCTTGTAACGATATGGTGAATGATGGTGGTGGTGGTGATGGCCATGTATGCACTTCAGAATGGATTTGCCAACTCCTGGGTTCGTTCTTTTATGAATTAGATTACGTTTAGTGGAATATCTGCGAGTATTTATTTGAAACTTTTGAAACTGATTGTTGCACTTAGGTTTACGGTGCGCGATTATCAGAGAAAATTTTGCTCTTCGACGCAAGGATCGCAGTCTTTTGGCCCGTACGTAATCTTGAAAATTTTTGTGAAGTAGCAGGAAAAATATTGCGAAGACGGTGTGGAGATGAATATTAAACAACAATTAGATAATCATGTTGATACAAATCTTTTGCAATATGTATTAAGTATGAAATTGTTGTTCCTGAGCCTGTAAAACTGTCAGAAGTGTTAAGTGATGCTGAGATCAAGAAAAGGATAGATTGCGGAATTGTCAAGAAATTAACCCGTCAGCGGGCATCGCCTGTGGTGATCGTTCAAAATTATGATGTTTCTTTGCGTTCGACTGGCGATTATGGAAAATAAATAATTTTTTCAATACAGCTAAGTTTTCCAATGCCAAATGCTGAAAGTGCGGTTAATTAGACTCAAAACTAAGATATGTGCAATGAAAAGCTAGGCTTAACTTAAACATGTCCATAAATGTCTTGGGCTGATCAATTAATTAATTAAGAGTATACTACTTTTGGTATTTATAATGTTCAGCACGAATTCAATGTTCCCTTTGTTAGAAAATTGTTCCCTTTAGAAAAAATCTGTAATACATGTGATTGTTTGATATTGATTTATTGATTTGTATTAGTGTCTTGATGTGTTGTACCATTCATTTATTAGCGTTATATTGTTATCCCTGTAGTTAAGAGCGGAGTGAGCCTCTTGTTGCTCACGTCTTCAGCCAGGGCTTTTCTCGCCACCAAAATTACATGTGGGATTGAGTAGTCTTTCTGTTTTGTGTGCAACAAAGTAAGTAACAACCGTATTTGCGTTATGTATGGAAATTATTATTCTAATAAACACGTGATTGAATTTGCCACACGCGTTTTATTTGCCATAGTCGCCAAGGACTCGGCGCCTGAATCGTGCTATACCCAAACAAAATTCAGATGCGGGTCCGACTCTGAAATAGGTACCGCCTAGGACTCGGGGCTCGTAAATCAGCGTCTCTATGTCCGCTTTTGGTTCTCATTTTCGATCCCTAGTCAGACAGCTACGAGAGTCTGCTCCCTACTCTGGCGGCCACTGGGCGGTACGTAATGAGCTCGCTACAGGTTCCGCGAGAGCTCTGGCCGAGTCTGCCAAAAGGATAAAAAAAATCGCCCCCCCCTTCCTCCCGAGTGGGAGGAATTAGGGAGGGGCGTTCAATGCATACTATGCTTCTTTTCAATGCCTTTATTTCGACCGCCAAAAATAAATGATCATACAAGACAACTCTGGTCAAAGACGCAGTGATGAGGGCTAGTACAGTGATGTAACAGACGCAG